>NC_091282.1:407723089-407970589 GCF_032444005.1 Ranitomeya imitator
TACCCAGTAATTGCTTATCATATGGAAAATTAATATCAAATAATGAAATTTAAAAAATCCACACTACACCTTGACCATGTGACCATGCCTGAAACCAAGGGCCCCCATGTGTAGGGCAATCACGATAGCATTATCGTAACGTTTTTAAGACAAACGCTGTTTACTTCTATGGGATACATACTGATATGAAAACGAATCAGATGGGGTTATTTTTCAATTCCAGGATCCTTATGCCCTATTCATGCAAAAATGAAACAAGTTATAAATGTGAAGGAAAGTTTGTATTTTATTAATAAGAAAGTCTTGATGCAAATATGGCAGTGTGTAGCTCAGATGGCGGTGATCCGGGGGTCCCATATACTGAGGCACGCACCCTATGGTGTTCGGTGCACTAGATCCATATGGGGTAAGGTTATTGCAGTTGTAATCTGACCCCTTCTCCACAGCCATCCACAATAGTCCTGAGTGGGGCACAGTGCTAGTATTTGTTTCCCACTAAAGTACAGTCCTGGAATGAGGAGCAGATATTTACAAAGGTTTATGTTTCTACTTATCCCTTCACTAATAGAAAATGTGATCTCTGCTTTAAAATAGCATTCGCCTTTCACCCTGAGGATTAACATATTGAAAAACCACAGCCGAGCTATTATTGTTATTTGACAGCTGTGGGAGATTTGGTCGGCTCCGGTAAAACTGGACGTTGGCCCAATGTGATGAAAGCACAGAGAAATGATGGATCATTACAGCGGAGTTTCTGGTGATCTGTGATATTTCATGTGGTCCGTCCGTGCAGTGGCGGTTATGTGTAGCTGGCTTACGATGACGTTGGAACAGCGCTGTGTGTTACTATGTGTAATTACAGTGTGCTTCTTTCTGTAGCTCGTCCTTTACAAACACAACTCTGGGAGCTCATAATAAACCTGTATGTAGAACGTTCCGTTGTAAAATAGGAGACATTCTACCTGTAATTGCAGCCTTATGATCTTTGTATGAAATAAATTTCACATTTCTATGTCATATCCAGATTGTTTTGTATAGTACTCTTCAGACAATCCCTAATAAAATCCTACAAAAGTCTTCAGAAACTCCTTCATATCCAATGGCTTTTTTTCTCTAGACATCTAAGATGTATCAACCAACTCTCTCTATACAAGACCAGGATTACCCACTTGGGTACGGTATCACACCAGACTAGGGTATTATAGGGGCCTTTGTGCACCCATATTACAGACAAAATTCTCCGGCGCACCAGGGAGGCCCATACGGAGTTGTCACATTGGCTCCTTAGCACAAATTCTGGCCTGACCTTGGTCTAATACGCCTGCCTGAACCTGGCCTTAAGGAAAATGAATACTTTGTAGGATCAAATCCCAAATTTGGTGGAGTAAAACATGTAATACGGTAGTACAACCTCACTGTATGATCTTGGTCTTCAGTTTATTACTTTTAGATAACTCGCATTCCAGTAAAATAAAGGAAGGGCTACTCTAATGCACTGTCTTTGGTTGTAATAAAATTAATCTTTTTTTGGAATAAGACCTTTTTCTTTTAATAAAAAGGGGTTTTGTAAGGCTAAGCCAGACGTTGGCTGTATTTATTGCATTCTCATGCGGGACAGCGGAGCACAGGAGCAAAGGTTATGACTTTGGATAACGCACGCTTGGTATTGCTGGAAGCAAAGAAAATCATTTTACGGCAATGGACAATGGAAACTCCTCTGTCAACTGATGACCTTTGAAAAAGGGGCAACACCAAGCGTAATAGGGTCTTATCCGGTGGAGAACTTGGTCTGGGTGAGAGGTATAGGAAATGCTCACCTTCTGGAGAATCAAAGTGGGACAGCTGCTGCATTACCCCCAGGTCTGTAGAACAATGGTAGGAGAGCCACAATGGTTCTGATGAAAAAGTTGGCTTAACTTCGAAACGCGTTGAGAATAAATGATGTAATCCCTTACTACATCCTCTGGATTTCTTGAGTCCAGCACAGCAGCGCAGACTACTACTCCTATCCTCCTAACAGATGACCTTTAAAACATTTGATGAAAGGGGACCCATATATTGCAAATTCCAGAAATCGTGTCTGTTGTTTTTCATTGCTAATCAGGAGCTTTTCATTATTTACATTTGTCCAAGGAGAAAGAAAGGACTATATTAGTAGACTTTTTCCAGGTTCCTTGGTTTGTTTTTTGGCATACGAATAAATCCCTTATAGTGAAGACTAATATACTGATAAAAATCTGATCCAGTGCACTGATCAAAATCAGTCTGTTTTTCACATAGGTCTGTATGAGGCTTAACTACTTGGGCGAAGATCATTGCACCTGTTGCTCAAGGAGCAGGGAAGATGGGTTGGGTCCAAGTTTCTGCACATACAAGAGGTTTTTGGTAATTGTTTTAATTGTTTTTCTACATTAATATAGCTATGCAATATTTTTAAAGGAAGCAAAATGGATGAAGGAGCAAATCATGACTATTACATTATCTACTTTTTCAATATAGCATCAACAAAAATATTTCTGTTGTAACATAGTCAGGTAATGGAGTACAGTATTGGCAGAGCCATTGATACTCTCACTCCTTCAGACGTACGTGTTGTTTGTGCATTGGTCAGCATGGTGGCTCAGTGGTTAGCATTGCTGCCTTGCAGCGCTGAAGACCTGGGTTTGAATCCCACCAAAGACAACATCTACAAGGAGTTTGTATGTTCTCCAAGGTTTCCTCTGATTACTCAGGTTTCTTCCCACACTCCAAAGACATACTGATAGGGAATTTATATTGTGATCCCCAATGGACACAGTGATGATAATATACTGGTGCTATACAGACAAGCCTAATAAATAATAATCTAACTATGATTCCACTCTGCAATAACACATCCAGTCCATGCTGCCCATTTAGACATCTCTCACTTAAGAGAATCCACCTCACTAAGTGAGCCATACCATTGAACAATACAGTATAGATGGAATTACATTTTTATGAATTCATCCAGGTCCTGTTTTATCTAGAAGGTTGATAACATTACTTGCAGTGACTTTTACACATTCATGGCACTTTTCATTTTATCTTTAAAAATACTAATTCTTCATTCTGAACTAGTATTTGTAATCTTAGGTTATGTTTTTGTTACAATTGTCCTTTCTAGATTATAGTTTGGAACTAATAATCTCCAGTAGAGTTGAGCGACTTTTTTACTTTTTTAGGATCGAGTCGGGTTTCGCGAAACCCGACTTTGTCAAAAGTCGGGTCGGGTGAAATCGGCCGATTATTGCGAAAAGTCGGGGGCCGACCGAAACACGAAACCCAATGCAAGTCAATGGGGAATCAAAGTCGGCAGTGAGTGGAGGACAGGAAAACACCTACAGTGCCCATTTTAATGCCAAAAACATCAATTCTTATTTCTTAATCTTGTCAATCTTAATTTACTTTATAATAATAGTTAGGCATTGAAAACGGGGTCATTTGGCTAAAGTTGTGGGGGGGGTAGGGCTGGCTCAAGATTTTCGTGGGCCCAGGAAACGCAGAATATGTCACGGCGGTGGAGCAGGGAGAGGTAAGTATTTCAACTTTGCAAGTGTTGTGATCCTGAGCAAGCAGGGGGGGCCCACTCGTTGGCACTGGCACAGGGCCCCTCATAGTACGGCGGTGTGTTTGACGGTGCGTGGTGCCTCCCACTGCCAGAGACACTTTTGCGTACTATTAGGGGCCCTGTGCCAGTGATGTCACCAACGAGTATGCCCCTCCCCCCACAAGATGAAGGAACCTGCACTTTCATCTGCACCTTCCTCTTTGTCCCCGTGTAAGGTGGTATAGTTTGCGGGAAGGGGAACCTGACTTTCAGCAGGGTCAGATTCAGGCTGTGTAGAGTGCAAGGGGAATGTAGTGGTCTAGGTCAATGTACCAGCAGACTCATCTAGCAGTGGCTGGCCAATGGGCAGGAGGAGGAGGAAACACAGATATAGGCCCAAATAATAAAGTAGGCTAAATGCAGTTCAAAATTGGTAACAGGACTAAACAGGTGGCCTAGCTTTGTTCAGTGGAGGACTACTGTAATGAGTGGCGCAGACACAGTTAGTAGGCCCAAATACAAAAGTAGGCTAAATGCAGTTCAAAATTGGTAACAGGACTAAACAGGCGGCAAAGCTTTGTCCAGTGGAGGACAATTGTAATGAGTGGCGCAGACACAGTTTGTAGGCCCAAATACAAAAGTAGGCTAAAAGCAGTTCAAAATTGGTAACAGGACAAAACAGGCGGCATAGCTAGGTACTGGGGTTGGCTCCTCTGCTGAGTAGCAGACAGTGGTATCATTTCAACAAATTTGTATTGGCAGTGCCATGGAAGGATTTAACAGCACAGACTACACAGTGGTGGAGCAGGGAGAGGTAAGTATTGCAAGTGGTAGAGCACTGTTCGAGCTGGGGGGAACACTCTCTTGTGGGCGACTGTACTGGCACAGGGCCCTCATTACGACGGTGTGTCTGACGTTGGATGTGCACCACCACCGTCAGAGACACTTCATTGTACTATGAGGGACCCTGTGCCAGTGCCGTCTCCCAAGAGTGGGCACATCCACCTGTCCAGGCAAACGGCACTCGCGCGGGTGCTTGTGCCAGGTGGTGACCACGGCCCTGTGGGGGGAGTCAGCCCATTTAGGGAGGTTTAAAAATGGCCTATGGTGGACATTCAACAGCTGCAAATGGCGGAATTGGAGAAGTCAGTAAGAGGAGGCCAAAAGCAAGACATTTCTCAGGCAAGCTACGTGTCAGCAGGAGAAGGTGGGGCAAAATAATTTGAAATCCATGATTGGTTAATTTTAATGAAGGTTAGATCATCAACATTTCGGGTAGCCAGACGTGTCCTTTTTTCATCAGTATTGAACCAGCAGCACTGAAGACTCTATCTGATAGCACACTGGCAGCTGGGCAAGCAAACTCCTGTAATGCATATTCTGCCAATTCAGGCCAGGTGTCTATTTTAGATGCCCAGTAATCAAAGGGGAATGACCTGTGAGGGAGAACATCGATAAGGGAGGAAAAGTAGTTCGTAACCATACTGGACAAATGCTGTCTCCTGTCACTTTGAATCGATGCAGTGGCAGAAAGTGGCTGGAAGATATATGAAAAAATACAAGGACTGTAGTACAATTTCAATCTCCCTACAATGATCTCAGAACAAGTGTGGCAGCAATAAAAAGGACTGCTGCACACAAAAGTGTGGACAAATAAACAAGATAACTGTGCAGAAAGGAGCAACAGGAATTTTGCTTTTAAAAAAGCAGTTGGTTTGCACAGCGGCGTGCAAGCAGCAATGCAGCTATCAGGGAGCCTTATAAGGCATCCTAATAAGCTACAGAGCTGATGCACAAAAATCTAGCCTCCACTGTCCCTGCAAAAAAATGGTGGTGTTGGACAGTGGAATTCGCTACAGCACAAGCAGTTTGGGGTTAATCTTCCCTCCCTAACTATATTCCTTCTTCTGACGAAGCTGCGGCAACCTCTCCCTATGCTCAGATCAGCAGCAGTAAGATGGCGGTCGGCGTGCACGCCCCTTTAAAGCTCCTGTGACGCCGCAGAAAGCAAACCAATCACTGTCATGCCCTTCTCTAAGATGGTGAGGACTAAGACCTATGTCATCACGCTGCCCACACTCTGTGTCCTCCTTCATTGGCTGAAAAATGGCGCTGAAAGCGTCATACGAAACACGACTTTGGCTCGAAGTTCGCCGACCTCATGGCCGATCCCACACTAGGATCAGGTCGGGTTTCATGAAACCCGACTTTGCCGAAAGTCGGTGATTTTTGAATTTGTCTGATCCGTTTCGCTCAACCCTAATCTCCAGCATTGTATTTCCAATTTACAGTATACAAGACCAGCAAAAGTCCAATGAAAATAGAAATTCACTTCTTGATCAATTGCACCATCTAGTGGTCATCTTTGGCAAAACATTTGTAAACCATCAAATACATTTTAAGGCCCTTTCACATGTCCTGGTGATTCCTGTACTGGAAAATAACAGTACTAGTGAGATCTGTGGTCAGTGTCCGTGTGCTATCTGTATGTATGTGTGTAACATCTGTGTATCTGTTTGCTACAACCCTGTGGCATCTGTGTGCCACGTACCGGCGCCTGGGAGAAGCAGTATAGTTAGCTGCTCCTAGGTGCTGAAGACAGCTCTGATCATTGTCATGGTCTCCCTGAGCTCTGCATGACCTGGCGACAATGATGGAGGCTGTATTCAGCGCCCACTGTGTAAATCGTGTCTAAAATTAAGAATTAAATTTAAAAATTGGCGTAGGCTCATTCGTAATTTTGATAACCAGCAATGGGAAATCCCATGACTGGGGGCTGATGTTACTAATCTGGGAAAGGGGACAATATCCCAAAAGGTTCCCAGGCTATTAATAACAGTTCACAGCTGTTTGCTTAGCCTTTATGGGTTAATTTACAGGGGACCCCAGAAAAAAATAACGAAACCCAGGTGTTAGTAATAGAGAAGCATTTATAAGTTACTAACCCCATAGTCATATTGTAAAAAATACAAAGCCAGAATAAAGCCCTTTAACCCCTTTCTGACATTGGACGTAATATTCCATCCATGTGACCTGGGCCTATCTGACCAGGGGTGGATTATTAATGTCATTTTTTTAATGCGACACTGTGACCAAAGTCGCGGTGATTGCATTAAAATTCTGGCGCTATCTTACCTCTGGGTAGATGGTGCCATCATCCTAGGGGGTGTCACCGCCCTCCACAACCACAATCGCTGTGATTAGCTGTTCTATTTTGAACAGCCAATTGCAGCATTTCTCAGTGTTTCAGGCAATCAGATTGCTTGAAAAACTGGTGTCCCAGTCTATGATCGGTGCAACGCCAGGCATCGCTGAACCCACTCTGATTGGCGCGATCGATGATTACATCAATCGTGCCAATCACAGGGCACAGCTACGGTATGACCGCGATGTGCTCTACTTAGGATCGGAGCTGTAAGAGCACTAATCCTACGCTGGTGCTTGGCAACGCCAGGTATGGCCTGGACCTGCTGATTGGCGCGATCGACGAATACATCTATCGCGTCAATCACTGGGCACAGCCATGGTGTGACCGTGCTGTACCCTGGCTGTGACCTGCTTAGGATCGGAGCTCCGAGAGCACCGATCCTAGGCCGTTACCTGGCAACGCCAGCATCACCAGGGCCAGCTCTGATTGGTGCCATCAATGTCATCATCAATCCCACCAATTACAGGGCACATCAATGGTGTGACCGCTCTCTGACCTGTCTGTGATTGCGCTGCAGGTCCTCACAGTAGCTGAGGATTTCTACAGAGCGATCACTCGGCAGGATCTGCACTGTGCTGGGCCTTGTGGAGTCACAGAAGCCTGTGACACCACAATCCCTGCTGAAGAAAGAACAGAGAAGATAGAAGACAAGACAGAAGAAAAGCAACAAGTGTGTTTGATCCCTGCCTGATCTCTCCTCATCCACCCCAAATCCCCCCTTCCCTCTCTTCCCCCTCTTTTTACCCCCCTCCACTCCCCTTTGCGCCACCCCCTTGCGCACATCCAGCCGCCGCCAAGTTTTGATTGGTGACACAGTTCACTGATCAGCACTCATGCTCGCTGTTTTCGACTTTTCTTTTTCACCCTCTTTTGCGCCACCTCCGTGCGCACATCCAGCAGCTGCTGAGCTTTTACTAGTGACCCTGTTCACTCATCAGAGCTCATACCTGCTGTTTTAGACACTTTTCATTTTTGCCACCCCTGTGCCCACATCCAGCAGCCACCGAGCTTTGATTTGGATGCAGTTAACTCATCAGAGCACGTGCCTGCTGTTATCCACTTTTCTTTTTCACCCTCCTTTTGCGCCATCCCTGTGCACACATCCAGCAGCTGCCGAACTTTGATTTGTGACGTAGTTCACTCATCAGAACTTGTGCCTGCTGTTTTAGACACTTTTCTTTTTTGCCACCCCTGTGCGCACATCCAGCAGCTGCTGAGCTTTGATTAGTGACACAATTCACTCATCTTAGCTCGTGTCTGCTGTGTTAAGGTACCGTTACACTAAACGACTTACCAATGATCACGACCAGCGATACGACCTGGCCGTGATCGTTGGTAAGTCGTTGTGTGGTCGCTGGGGAGCTGTCACACAGACAGCTCTCTCCAGCAACCAACGATCAGGGGAACGACTTCGGCATCGTTGAAACTGTCTTCAACGATGCCGAAGTCCCCGGGTAACCAGGGTAAACATCGGGTTACTAAGTGCAGGGCCGCGCTTAGTAATCCGATATTTACCCTGGTTACAAGTGAACACATCGCTGGATCGGCGTCACACACGCTGATCCAACGATGATAGCGGGTGATCAGCTACCAAAAAAATAAATAATAAATATAAATAATCTTTATTTTTATATAGCGCTAACATATTCCGCAGCGCTTTACAGTTTGCACAAAAAAGGTCCTGATCATTCCCCAACGACCAACGATCTCCCAGCAGGGGCCTGATCGTTGGTCGCTGTCACACATAACGAGATCGTTAGCGGGATCGTTGCTACATCACAAAAAGTGTGACGTTGCAGCGATATCATTAACGAAATCGTTATGTGTGAAGGTACCTTTACACTTTTCATTTCACTGACTTTTTTTCCTGGTTGCTGGTTTCCCTGGTTGCTGCTTTTTTCTGTAAGCTTTTTCGTTTGAAACAAAGTTTACACCAAGCACTATCTCTCACATACAAACAGTTAAATAAAGTACTGACACAATCACCACATACATAAAAAAAGTCATCCCACTCGTCTCGTTTGTCCCAAAAGCACTATTCAGTGGAGGAGGCATATGCTTTCCCTGCCTTCAACACTGATAGCGAGGGAGAGGATCCCACATTTCTTTATTTTTCAGATTCATCCACTTCCTCCTCATCTCCCTCCTCAGGTGCTGCTGAACTGCCACGCAAACGTCCCAGGACAGAACATGAACCAGCGCCTCCCATCCCTGACCCCGTATTTACCTCGCCCCTCCGAAAATTATGAGGCACTGATTCCTTTCAAAGTCTTTTTCTCTGAGGATTTTGTTAACCTCATGGTGGCCCAAACTAATTTGTATGCTCATCAGTTTTTGGCATAAAACCCCGATTGATCATTTTCTAAGTGGTCTCCTGTAGACACAGTTGAAATGAAGAAGTTTTACGGCCTGGTCCTTCACATGGAAATCCTGAAAAATCCAGAACTTCAGCAATATTGGAATGTGGATGTTTTATGCAACACTCCCAGTATTCCGAATGGTTATGGCCCAGACACGTTTTGAGGCCATTCACAACTTCCTGCATTATACCGATAATGCACGGTGTCCTCTCCGAGATTACACCAACTTTGAGTGTCTATTCAAAGTTCGGCCGGTTGTCGAACACTTCAATAAAAAGTTTGCTTAAGAGTATGTGCACACGTTGTGGATTTTGCTGCGGATCCGCAGCGTTTCCACAGCTGCGGGTCCGCAGCAGTTTCCCATGAGTTTACAGTACAATGTAAACCTATGGGAAACAAAAAACGCTGTGCACATGCTGCAGAAAAAACAGCGCAGAAACGCAGCGGTTTACATTCCGCAGCATGTCAATTTGTGCGGAATCCGCAGCGGTTTTACACCTGCTCCATAATAGAAAACCGTAGATGTAAAACCGCAGTGGAATCCGCACAAAAACCGCGGTAAATCGCGATAAATCCGCAGGAAAAACACATCGTTTTTGCCCTGCAGATTTATCAAATCCGCTGCGGAAATATCCGCAAAGGACCATTCTACGTGTGCACATAGCCTTAGTGTACGTGCCCCAAAGGGACATCTGCGTGGATGAGTCCTTAATTCATTTCAAGGGGAGGCTCAAATTCCATCATTACCTGCCCAGTAATAGGGCCAGGTACAGAATTAAACTCTATAAGCTGTGTGAGAGTACCTCAGGGTATGCAGCGCCCCAGAGTCCTGGTCGTTGCAGTAATGTCGCTCTGCCACTAAGGGGAGTGCTGTTACGTCTGATGGCACTAAATGAGTTCACCTGACCAGGTATCACAGCCACACACTACACTTCACACACCGGCCACCAGGGGGGGTGGTTCTATCTACTAGGCCACTCCTCACACTCTGGTAAAACTGGGGGTTGGACAGGAAGTGAGGCAGAAAGCAGCCCGGGAGAGTTCGGGAGAGGACCTGTCAGAAGTGGGATCCTGGCAGGTACCTAGCAGAAAGGACAGATTGTTACGGAGACGCACCTGCACTACCTTGCGGCGGCATCTTAAGGAAGGACACGAAGCAAAGTATATTGTGGAGAAGTGAGAAGCGGGATCATAGTACGAAGGAGATAGAACCAGAAGAAGTCGTGCCCCTAAGACCGCGGCAACATCCTTCTGAGGCACGTAGCCGGTGGCCGGAGCACCGAGGAAGTAACAGGTAGAGCATTACTTCAAACAGCGACAGGACAGTTAATTATAGGTTGACTGTCTGACCTAAATCACCTAAACGGACATAGGAGTCAATCGTGGGAGAGGGGCATCTCTAGGGTCCCAGAATAACTTCAGGCCTACCTGTCATACGGGTGCGTCCTAGCCATATTATCTGGGGGACGGAGAGAGAAAGAACAGATATGACAGTTGTGAGGACTATCCCGTGGTGCGCAGCAGGGAAGGACTACAATACACAGGCACTAGAAGGTAGGCACTGATTTCCACCTGCAAAGGGAACTCTGGATGTGCCTTCAGACCGGCCGGTCTCAGCCAGCCCTGTTAGCAGTGCTCTGGATTGCGGACCCCGAAGCCTTCAGCAAAAAGGTAAAGAGACTGTAACCCTGCGTCCTCGTTATTCCTCGCGTCTTGCACCACGCACCATCACCTTTCATTGGACGCCCCTTAGCAGGGTCACGGACCGGGTCTAGCCACCATGACAACCCCGGACCGAGTACCCCGTGGCCCTGCGTCTGGGGGCGCTCCAGGTACACCCACTGGTTTAGAGTTTATGAAGAGAAGGACACTCGGATTGAACCCCTGAATGTCCCCCTGTCCTGGGAATAAGTGGGAAAGTTATGTGGGATTTCATGCACCCAATACTGGATAAAGGTTATCACCTCTACGTAGATGACTTTTATACCAGCATCCCATTCTTCAAATCCCTCTCTGCGCGAGGTACCGCAGCCTGCGGTACGGTCCGCAAAAATCAGAGAGGCCTCCCGAAAACTCTAATTGGACAGATGCTCAGAAGGGGTGACAGCAAAGCCCAATGTAGCGACCACCAGCTGGTGTCAAGTACAAGGACAAGAGAGATATCTTTTTCTTGACCACCATAGGCAGCACCCTCGGCACTGTACGAGATAACTCTTCACAGGTCTGCAAACCGGACTGTGTACTGGGGTACAACAAAAACATGGGGGCGTTGATCTCTCTGATCAACTCTTCCAGCCATACAGTGCTTTGAGAAAGGCCAAGGTGTGGTACAAGAAGCTGGCCGTGCACATCGTACAGATGGCAATTCTCATCACTTTCCTGCTATCATGATGTGCAGGCCAGACCAATATGTCATACCTTTAGACATCCAGGAGGTAGTGATCAAGGCTTTAATCTTTGGAGATCAGGACGGAGAGGGCCCCAAGACCTACGGAACTGAAGGTGCGCGTATCGTACCAGGTCAACATTTCCCGGGGGAGGTGAAAAAATGGTAAGTTGCAAAAGGGGTGCCGAGTGTGTTACAAAAGGGGAATACGCAAGTACACCATATATCAATGCGACACCTGCCCCAAGAAACCTGGCTTGTGTATGAAAGAAGTCTTCAGACAGTGCCACACCTCCTTGCACTACTAAATTCATTTCTGACTTATATGACTGAAATATGACAACCTGATAAATACTGCACAACTCACGCATGCCACTACATTTAAAAATTCACTTACCAGGAAACTAGATTAGTTCCAAAAAGGGTGCCCTTGTTGGGCATTGCCACTGTTTAGGCACATCTAGATATTATATACCCTATGGCAGGCGTGGGGAACCTCTGGTAGCTTTTCATTCAGCCCGCGGGAAGGTCCCCGGAGTGCGCAATGCCTGGGTGTCAGCAAAATCCTGCCAGCGGCTGGCCCTTTAACTCGAAGTGCACAGCATGCAACGTTCATCACAGAACGCTGCCTGCCCTGCACATGAATGATGTCATTGGGGTGGGCGGGGTTAGTGATGTGGCGGGAATAGTTTTGGGTGGGCAGGGTTACAACCTGGGTGGGTGGAGTTAGTGCCGAATTCTCTCCCGTCCTCCTGCCCCGAAAGAAGAGCTGTTGCCAGAGTCCTGTTGTGAATTCTGTTATCGAACTCCCTCCTGTGGTCATGAATGGTACTTCGGCGATTTCTGTCCATGGACTCCCTCTGGTGGCTGTGAGTGGAGCTGCTGCTTCTGAGGTTCTTTCCATAGGTGACGTAGTTTATTCTTTGGCTGGCTGCTCTATTTATCTCCACTCAGATCGTTACTCCATGCCAGCTGTCAATGTTCTTGTACTGGTTCAGTTCGCTCTTGGATCTTTCTGGGGACCTGTCTACTCCAGCAGAAGCTAAGTCCCTGCTAGTTAATTATTTGTTCATTGTTTCCTTGTCCAGCTTGCTATCATGATTTTGCCTTGCTAGCTGGAAGCTCTGGGATGCAGAGTGGCCCCATGTCATCTCTGTGCCCCTTCTGTGATTTCTGTGCCCCCCAATTATCTCTGTTCCCCTGTGATCTCTCTGCCTCCCCACAGCTTTATGCCCCTTGTGATCTCTGTGCCCCTAAGCTATGTGCCCCCCTGTGATATCTTTTTCCCCCTGTGATCTCTCTGCCCCTCCAGCTATATGCCCCCTGTGATCTGTGCCCCCCGGCTATGTACCCCTCTGTGATATCTGTTCCCCTTGTGGTTTCTGTGCCCTCCAGCTATATGCCACCTGTGATCTCTGTGCCCCCCGCTATGTGCCCCAATATGATCTCTTCACTCCCCCACCTATAAGCCCCCTGTGATCTCTGTGCCTCCCAGCTATGTGGACGCATGTCATCTCTGTGCCTCTCCTGTGATCCCTGTGCCCCCAGCTATGTGCCCCCCCATGTGCCCCAATATGATCTCTTTGCTCCCCAACTATAAGCCCCCTATGATCTCTGTGCCTCCCAGCTATGTGGACACATGTCATCTCTGTGCCCCTCCTGTGATTTCTGTGCCTCCTAGCAATGTGCCCCCATGTTATCTCTGCCCCTCCTGTTATCCCTGTCACCCCAGCTATGTGCCCCCTGTGATGTCTGTGCCCCCCAATGATAATAAATGATAATAATAATCTTTATTTTTATATAGTGCTAACATATTCCGCAGCACTTTACAGTTTGCACACATTATCATCGCTGTCCCCGATGGGGCTCACAATCTAAATTCCCTATCAGTATGTCTTTGGAATGTGGAAGGAAATCGGAGTCTCCGGAGAAAACACGCAATCACAGGGAGAACATACAAACTCCTTGCAGATGTTGTCCTTGATGGGATCTCTGTTCCCCCTGTGATCTCTCTGCCCCCCCCACCCCCCGCAGCTATATGCCCCCCTGTGATTTCTGTGCCCTCCAGCTATGTGTCCCCCTATGATCTCTTCCCCCCTGTGGTCTCTCTGCCCCTCCAGCTATATACCCCCTGTGATCTGTGTGTGCCCCCAGCTATGTACCCCTCTGTGATCTATGATCCCCCTGTGATTTCTGTGCCCTCCAACTATATGCCCCCTGTGATCTCTGTGCCCCCCGTGATCTCTGGCTCCCAGCTATGTGCATCCCTGTGATCTCTGTGGCTCCCAGCTTTGTGCACCCCTGTCATCTATGTCCCCCCCCCCCCTGTGATCCCTGTGTCCTACTGCAATATTTGTGCTCCCATGGGATCTGTGCCCCCTGTAATCTCTGTCCCCTCCAGCTATGTGCCCCCCACATATGTGCCCCTCCGTGATCTCTGTGCCCCCAGCTATGTGCCCTCCTTTGATCTTTGTGCCCCGTGATTTCTGTGCTCTCCAACTATATGTCCCCCCTGTGATTTCTGTGCCCTCCAGCTATATGCCTCCCTGTGCCCCCCAGCTATGTGCATCCCTCAGCTTTGTGCCTCCTGTGATCTATGTGCCCCGCTGTGATCCCTGTGCCCCTTTGCTATGTACCCCGTGATATTTGTGCTCCCATGTGATCTGTGCCCTCTGTGATTTCTGTCCCCTCCAGCTATGTGCCCCTCCGTGATCTCTGTGCCCCCCAGATATGTGCCCTCCTTTGATCTTTGTGCCCCTCTGTGATTTCTGTGCCCCCTGTGATCTTCGTGCCACCCCTGGAAAAGTAGCTGTGAGAAGCAACATGATCAGCACCACCTAACATCACAGCTGCACCAAAGAGAAGCAGCTCCAGCCGTCACATTTAGGGTATGTGTCCACGTTCAGGATTGCATCAGGATTTGGTCAGGATTTTATGCAGGTAAAATCCTGACCAAATCTGCACCTGAGGTCACTGGCAGGTCACCTGCGCTGTCCTTGCATTGTTTCTGCAATGTAAGGACATGCTGCGTTCTTAAAAGACGCGCCGCATGTGCGTTTTTGCGGGTATACCGCATGCGTCTTTTAATGCATAGTGGAGACGGGATTTCATGAAATCCCCTCCACTATGCTGTAACATCTGAACGCTGCGTTTTTTACGCTGCGGCTCAACGTTGCGTCAAAAACGCAGCGTTTCATGAACGTTGAAACATACCCTCAGGGTGAGTTACCATAATTAATTGTTTGACTAAATATTCCGGGCTAATTTTCAAGGTGATCATTTTTATGTGGCCCCCGAATGATGGTAGAAATTTCCGAATGGCCGCCGGCTGGAAAGAGGTTCCATACCCCCCGACCTACGGGAATAAACATGCTAGAAATAGGAGGAAACCACTATGGCTAAATAGAGCTGTAAGGGGTGCAATAAGTGACAAAAAGAAAGCATTTAGAGAATTAAAGGGAACCTGTCACCCCCAAAATTGAAGGTGAGCTAAGCCCACCGGCATCAGGGGCTTATCTACAGCATTCTGTAATGCTGTAGATAAGCCCTCGATGTATCCTGAAAGATGAGAAAAAGAGGTTAGATTATACTCACCCAGGGGAGGTGTTATGAACAGGTAACTCAGAACCACAATGGACCTTGAAGTTCAGAGCACACAACGTGACCTGACAATTACCAAAAACAAAGGACGAGCTCTGAGACGTGGGAACTCTGTTGACCGCAATCCCTAATCCTATCACACCACACTAGAGGTAGCCATGGATTGCGCCTAATGCTCCCTATGCAACTCGGCACAGCCTGAGAAACTAACTAGCCCTGAAGATAGAAAAATAAGCCTACCTTGCCTCAGAGAAATTCCCCAAAGGAAAAGGCAGCCCCCCACATATAATGACTGTGAGTAAAGATGAAAATACAAACATAGAGATGAAATAGATTTAGCAAAGTGAGGCCCGACTTACTGAATAGACTGAGGATAGGAAAGATAGCTTTGCGGTCAACACAAAAACTTCCAAACAACCACGCAGAGGGGCAAAAAGACCCTCCGCACCGACTAACGGTACGGAGGTGCTCCCTCTGCGTCTCAGAGCTTCCAGCAAGCAAGAAAAATCAATAAAGCAAGCTGGACAGAAAATATAGCAAACAAAAGTAACACAAGCAGAACTTAGCTTAGCAGGAAAAACAGGCCACAGGAACGATCCAGGAGGAAGCAAGACCAATACTAGAACATTGACTGGAGGCCAGGATCAAAGCACCAGGTGGAGTTAAATAGAACAGCACCTAACGACTTAACCTCATCACCTGAGGAAGGAAACTCAGAAGCCGCAGTACCACTCTCATCCACCAAAGGAAGCTCATAGACAGAACCAGCCGAAGTACCACTCACGACCACAGGAGGGAGCTTGGCCACAGAATTCACAACAGTACCCCCCCCTTGAGGAGGGGTCACTGAACCCTCACCAGAGCCCCCAGGCCGACCAGGATGAGCCACATGAAAGGCACGAACCAGATCGGCAGCATGGACATCAGAAGCAAAGACCCAGGAATTATCTTCCTGACCATAACCTTTCCACTTAACCAGATACTGGAGTTTCCGTCTCGAAACACGAGAATCCAAAATCTTCTCCACTATATACTCCAATTCCCCTTCAACCAAAACCGGAGCAGGAGGATCAATAGATGGAACCACAGGTGCCACGTATCTCCGCAACAATGACCTATGGAACACGTTATGGATGGAAAAAGAAGCTGGAAGAGTCAAACGAAAAGACACAGGATTAAGAACCTCAGAAATCCTATATGGACCAATGAAACGAGGCTTAAATTTAGGAGAGGAAACCTTCATAGGAATATAACGAGATGACAACCAAACCAAATCCCCAACACGAAGTTGGGGACCCACACAGCGCCTGCGGTTAGCGAAACGTTGAGCCTTCTCCTGGGACAAAGTCAAATTGTCCACTACATGAGTCCAAATCTGCTGCAACCTATCCACCACAGTATCCACACCAGGACAGTCCGAAGACTCAACCTGCCCTGAAGAGAAACGAGGGTGGAACCCAGAATTGCAGAAAAACGGCGAAACCAAAGTAGCCGAGCTGGCCCGATTATTAAGGGCGAACTCAGCCAAAGGCAAAAAGGACACCCAATCATCCTGATCAGCAGAAACAAAACATCTCAGATATGTTTCCAAGGTCTGATTGGTTCGTTCAGTCTGGCCATTTGTCTGAGGATGGAAAGCTGAGGAAAAAGACAAATCAATGCCCATCCTAGCACAAAAGGCTCGCCAAAACCTCGAAACAAACTGGGAACCTCTGTCAGAAACGATGTTCTCTGGAATGCCATGTAAACGAACCACATGCTGGAAAAACAATGGCACCAAATCAGAGGAGGAAGGCAATTTAGACAAGGGCACCAAATGGACCATCTTAGAGAAGCGATCACAAACCACCCAAATGACCGACATTCTTTGAGAGACGGGGAGATCCGAAATAAAATCCATAGAGATATGTGTCCAAGGCCTCTTCGGGACGGTAAGGGCAAAAGCAACCCACTGGCACGAGAACAGCAGGGCTTAGCCCGAGCACAAATCCCACAGGACTGCACAAAAGAACGCACATCCCGCGACAGAGATGGCCACCAAAAGGATCTAGCCACCAAATCTCTGGTACCAAAGATTCCAGGATGACCAGCCAACACCGAACAATGAACCTCAGAGATAACTTTATTCGTCCACCTATCAGGGACAAACAGTTTCTCCGCTGGGCAACGGTCAGGTCTATTAGCCTGAAATTTTTGCAGCACCCGCCGCAAATCAGGGGAGATGGCAGACAAAATTATTGATGAAGCGACGATAAAAATTAGCAAAGCCCAGGAACTTCTGCAGACTCTTCAGGGATGTTGGCTGAGTCCAATCATAAATGGCCTGAACTTTAACAGGGTCCATCTCGATAGTAGAAGGAGAAAAAATGAACCCCAAAAATGAAACCTTCTGAACACCAAAGAGACACTTTGACCCCTTCACAAACAAAGAATTAGCATGCAGGACCTGGAACACCATTCTGACCTGCTTCACATGAGACTCCCAATCATCCGAGAAGACCAAAATATCATCCAAGTATACAATCAGGAATTTATCCAGGTACTCTCGGAAGATGTCATGCATAAAGGACTGAAACACTGATGGAGCATTAGAAAGCCCGAATGGCATAACCAGGTACTCAAAATGGCCTTCGGGCGTATTAAATGCTGTTTTCCATTCATCGCCCCGTTTAATACGCACAAGATTATACGCACCACGAAGATCTATCTTGGTGAACCAACTAGAACATTGACTGGAGGCCAGGATCAAAGCACCAGGTGGAGTTAAATAGAACAGCACCTAACGACTTAACCTCATCACCTGAGGAAGGAAACTCAGAAGCCGCAGTACCACTCTCATCCACCAAAGGAAGCTCATAGACAGAACCAGCCGAAGTACCGGAGCAGCAGCGTGAAGACAAGAAGAGGACGTCATCCTATAAAGATGGGAGGCCCTGGACTGCGACGCCCATCGGACCGGACCCCTACTCCAGGTGAGTATATGCTGTAGATAAGCCCCTGATGCTGGTGGGCTTAGCTCACCTTCAATTTTGGGGGTGACAGGTTCCCTTTAAAGCAAGTAGGTAGTGATAAGGCATTAAATAAATACAGAACATTAGATAAATTCTGTAAAAAGCAAATCAAGGCAGCAAAGATTGAGACAGATAGACTTATTGCCAGAGAGAGTAAAAATAATCCCAAAATATTCTTTAACTACATAAATAGTAAGAAACTAAAAAATGATAGCGTTGGCCCCCTTAAAAATAGTCTGGGTGAAATGGTGGAGGAGGATGAGGGAAAAAGCCAATAGGCTAAGTGACTTTTTTTCAACAGTATTTACACAAGAAAATTCCATGGCAGACAATATGATCAGTGATCAAAAAATTAACCATTAGGGTATGTCCACACGTCAGTATTTTCTAGCACAAATTTCCTGACAAAAACTGGACATTTCTGCCAGAAATCCGCATGCGGTTTTTTTGCGGTTTTTATGCGTTTTTGAAGCGTTTTTTGTACTTTTTTCGCGTTTTTTTCACAATGCATTATATAGTGGGAAAAACGCAAAAAATCTGCAAAAGTAATGAACATGCTGCTTTTTTTACCGCGATGCGTTTTTTTTGCAGAAAAAAACGCATCATGTGCACAAAAATTGCAGAATGCATTCTAAATGATAGGATGCATATGTGAGCATTTTTTAATGCGTTTTTATAGCGTTTTTATCAAGGCTGTGTGCACACGTTCCGGATTTTTCGCGATAAAACTGAAAAAAAAGCATCCATTAAGCATCCTATTAATAGAATGCAATCCACAATTTTTGTGCACATGTTGCATTTTTTTCCCACTATTAAATGCATTGGGAAGCTCCGGATGAAAATGTGAAAAATCCGCAAAACTCAACAAAAACGCATGCGGATTTCCTGCAGAAAAAGTCTGGTTTTGTTCAGGAAATTTCTGCAAAGAATCCTGACGTGTGCACATAGCCTAAAGGTACCGTCACACTTAGCGACGCTGCAGCGATACCGACAACGATCCGGATCGCTGCAGCGTCGCTGTTTGGTCGCTGGAGAGCTGTCACACAGACCGCTCTCCAGCGACCAACGATGCCGGTAACGAGGGTAAACATCGGGTAACTAAGCGCAGGGCCGCGCTTAGTAACCCGATGTTTACCCTGGTTACCATCCTAAAAGTAAAAAAAAACAAACAGTACATACTTACCTAACGCTGTCTGTCCTCCAGCGCTGTGCTCTGCACTCCTCCTGTACTGGCTGTGAGCACAGCGGCCGGAAAGCAGAGCGGTGACGTCACCGCTCTGCTTTCCGGCTGACCGACGCTCACAGCCAGTACAGGAGGAGTGCAGAGCACAGCGCTGGAGGACAGACAGCGGTAGGTAAGTATGTACTGTTTGTTTTTTTTACTTTTAGGGTGGTAACCAGGGTAAACATCGGGTTACTAAGCGCGGCCCTGCGCTTAGTTACCCGATGTTTACCCTGGTTACCAGTGAAGACATCGCTGAATCGGTGTCACACACGCCGATTCAGCGATGTCTGCGGGGAGTCCAGCGACCAAATAAAGTTCTGGACTTTCTTCCCCGACCAGCGACAGCACAGCAGGGGCCTGATCGCTGCTGCCTGTCACACTGGACGATATCGCTAGCGAGGACGCTGCAACGTCACGGATCGCTAGCGATATCGTCTAGTGTGACGGTACCTTAAGGCTGATGTGACAGCTCTCCACGGGAGATAGTCGTGGGACAATCATTATTAATTGGATTACATCGGAGGCAGGGAGTATATTGTTTGTTTATTATTTTAATTTTATTTGCAGATTATCGATGGCTTAGGGAATTAGGTGTATATGGCAAGTATGTACTACAGTATATGTGTACTGTATGTACTATATGTGTACTGTATGTGGGTTTTTTTTTTAACCCCTTAAGCCCCAAGAATGGTTTGCAAGTTAATGTCCGGGCCAATTTTTACAATTCTGACCACTGTCCCTTTATGAGGTTATAACTCTGGAACGCTTCAACAGATCTTGGCGATTCTGACACTGTTTTCTCATGACATATTGTACTTCATGATAGTGTACTTCATGATAGTGGTAAAATTTCTTAGATATAACATGCATTTATTTCTGAAAAAAATGGAAATTTGGTGAAAATTTTGAAAATTTTGCAATTTTCCAACTTTGTATTTTTATGCCTTTAAATCACAGAGATATGTCACACAAAATAATTAATAAGTAACATTTTCCACATGTCTACTTTACATCAGCACAATTTTGGAACCAACATTTTTTTTTGTTAGGGAGTTATAAGGGTTAAAAGTTGACCAGCAATTTCTCATTTTTACAACACCAATATTTTTTAGGGACCACATCACATTTGAAGTTATTTTGAGGGGTCTATATGATAGAAAATAACCAAATGTGACACCATTCTAAAAACTACACCCCTCAAGGTGCTCAAAACCACATTCAAGAAGTTTATTAACCCTTCAGGTGTTTTACAGGAATTTTTGGAATGTTTAAAAAAAATGAACATTTAACTTTTTTTCACAAAAAATTTACTTTAGCTTCAATTTGTTTTATTTTACCCAGGGTAACAGGAGAAAATGGAACCCAAAAGTTGTTGTACAAAACCACTGTTTGGGTGCATGGCAGAGCTCGGAAGGGAAGGAGCGCCGTTTGACTTTTCAATGCAAAATTGACTAGAATTGAGATGGGACGCCATGTTGCGTTTGGAGAGCCCCTGATGTGTAACCCCCCTGACAAGTGACACCATTTTGGAAAGTAGACCCCCTAAAGAACTTATCTAGATGTGTGGTGAGCACTTTGACCCACCAAGTGCTTCACAGAAGTTTATAATGCAGAGCCGTCAAAATAAAAAATCATAATTTTTTACAAATATGATCTATTCACCCCAATTTTTTATTTTCCCAGGGGTAAGAGAAGAAATTGGACCCCAAAAGTTGTTGTGCCATTTGTTTTGAGTATGCCGATACCTTATATGTGAGGGTAAACCACTGTTTGGGCACATGGCAGAGCTCGGAAGGGAAGGAGCGCCATTTGACTTTTCAATGCAAAATTGACTGGAATTGAGATGGGACGCCATGTAGCATTTGGAGAGCCCCTGATGTGCCTAAACATTGAAACCCCCCACAAGTGACACCATTTTGGAAAGTAGACCCCCTAAGGAACTTATCTAGCTGTGTTTTGACAGCTTTGAACCCCCAAGTGTTTCACTACAGTTTATAACGCAGAGCTGTGCAAATAAAAATTCTTTTTTTTTTCACAAAAATTATTTTTAGCCCCCAGTTTTGTATTTTCCCAAGGGTAACAGGAGAAATTCGACCCCAAAAGTTGTTATCCAATTTGTCCTGAGTACACTGATACCCTATATGTGGGGGGGAACCACCGTTTGGGTGCATGGCAGAGCTCGGAAGGGAAGGAGCGCCATTTGGAATGCAGACTTAGATGGATTGGTCTGCAGGAGTCACATTGCATTTGCAGAGCCCCTGATGCACCTAAACAGAAGAAACCCCCACAATGACACCATTTTGGAAACTAGACCCCCCAAGAAACTTATCTAGATGTGTTGTGAGAACTTTGAACCCCCAAGTGTTTCACTACAGTTTATAACGCAGTCGTGAAAATAAAAATTAATTTTTTTCCCACAAAAATATTTTTTTTAGCCCCCCAAATTTTTATTTTCCCAAGGGTAACAAGAGAAATTGGACCCCAATAGTTGTTGTCCAATTTGTCGTGAGTATGCTGATACCCCATATGTTGGGGCAAACCCCTGATTAGGCGCATGGGAGAACTCGGAAGGGAAGGAGCACTGTTTTACTTTCTCAATGAAGAATTGGCTGGAATTGAGATCAGACGCCATGTCACGTTTGGAGAGTCCTGATGTGCTTAAACAGTGGAAACCCCCAATTGTAAGTGAAACCCTATCCCAAACACACCCTTAACCCTAATCCCAACCATAACCCTAGCCACACCCCTAACCCTGACACACCCCTAACCCTAATCCCAACCGTAAATGTAATCCAAACTCTAACCCTAACTTTAGCCCCAACCCTAACTGTAGCCCTAACCTTAACTTTAGCCCCAACCCTAACCCGAACTTTAGCCCCAGCCCTAACCCTAACTTTAGCCCCAGCCCTAACTTTAGCCCCAACCCTAACTGTAGCCCTAACCCTAACTGTAGCCCTAACCCTTGCCCCAACCCTAACCCTAGCCCCACCCCTAACCCTAGCCCTAAACCTAGCCCCAACCCTAGCCCTAACCCTAGCCCCAACCTTAACCCTAGCCCTAACCCTAGCCTTAACCCTAGCCCTAACCCTAGCCTTAACCCTAGCCCTAACCCTAGCCCCAACCCTAACCCTAACCCTAGCCCTAACCCTAGCCCTAATGGAAAAATGGAAATAAATACATTTTTTAAATATTTTTATGTTTCCCTAACTAAGGGGGTGATGAACGGGGGTTTGATTTACTTTTATAGCGGGTTTTTTAGCGGATTTTAATGATTGGCATCCGTCACACACTAAAAGACGCAAGAAAGAGAAAAAAAAAAGATTTTTTTTTCTCTTTCTTGCATCAATGTTAACAAGGCTGTATCAATCAGTGGGTGTTTTCCTGAACTTGGTCCACACCCCAAATCAAGGTTCTGAGACTGGGATAAAAGGTTTGATACTATATATACCGTATAAACTCGAGTATAAGCCGACCCGAGTATAAGCCGACCCCCCTAATTTTGCCACAAAAAACTGGGAAAACTTATTGACTCGAGTATAAGCCTAGGGTGGAAATGCAGCATTTACCGGTGAATTTCAAAAATAAAAATAGATCATTATTTCCCCATAGCTGTGCCATATATGCTCTGCACCGTTCATTATTTCCCCATAGCTGTGCCATATAGTGCTCTGCACCGTTCATATTTCCCCATAGCTGTGCCATATAGTGCTCTGCACTGTTCATATTTACCTATAGCTCTGCCATATAGTACTCTGCACCGTTCATTATTGCCCCATAGCTGTGCCATATAGTGCTCTGCACCTTTCATTATTTCCCCATAGCTGTGCCCCATATAGTGCTCTGCACCGTTCATATTGCCCCATAGCTGTGCCATATAGTGCTCTGCACCGTCCATTATTGCCCCATAGCTGTGCCATATAGTGCTCTGCACCGTTCATTATTTCCCCATAGCTGTGCCCCATATAGTGCTCTGCACCGTTCATATTGCCCCATAGCTGTGCCATATAGTGCTCTGCACCGTTCATATTTCCCCATAGCTGTGCCCCATATAGTGCTCTGCACCGTTCATTATTGCCCCATAGCTGTGCCATATAGTGCTCTGCACCGTTCATATTTCCCCATATCTGTGCCCTTTATAGTGCTCTGCACCGTTCATATTTCCCCATAGCTGTGCCCGATATATGCTCTGCGCCGTTCATATTTCCCCATAGATGCTCCACATAAATCTCTGCCATTGCTGCCGCTGCTGCTGCAATAAAAAAAAAAAAAGCCATACTCACCTCTCTTGCTTGCAGCTCCTAGCGTCCGGTCCCGGCGTCTCGTCCCGGCGTCTCTGCGCACTGACTGATCAGGCAGAGGGCGCCGCGCACACTATATGCGTCATCGCGCCCTCTGACCTGAACAGTCGGGAAGATGGAGCGGCGCCCGGCGGTTGGAACGGGGACAGGTAACTATGACATACTTACCTGCTCCCGGCGTCCGGCTCCTCCCGCACAGCTGTCTTCGGTGCCGCAGCTTCTTCCTCTATCAGCGGTCACCGGCACCGCTGATTAGAGAAATGAATACGCGGCTCCACCTATTCATTTCTCTAATGAGCCGTCCCACGTGACCGCTGAAGAGGGGAAGAACTGCGGCACCGAAGACCGTGGGACGGCAGGGGGAGCGTCAGGACCGCCGGGACTAGGTGAGTATACCTCAGCGCCCTCTCCCCCTCACCCGCCGACCCTGCCGCCCACCTTGACTCGAGTATAAGCCGAGAGGGGCACTTTCTGCCCAAAAATTTGGGCTGAAAATCTCGGCTTATACTCGAGTATATACGGTAAGTGTAATTGAATTTTATACTAGTAGGATTTGTACTGTGTTTTTATGATACCTGAAGAAGGATATATACTGTATCCGAAATGCGTTGTATCTCTTCTATTTTAAGTTATGAAATAAAAAAATATAAAATATCATCTTTGAATGTGAGTCCTGGGAAGCGCTGCCATTCATGGGCTGGATGTGCTTTTCTTGAACTACTCATCCTGTGTGAGCCTTACTCTGGCTCTCTCACTTGGATCCACCCGAGGCAAGCTGCAAGCCCTGTATATTGAAAAGTATCTCAGAGGGAATTTGGAGGATACACGATCTAAAGCCATTTTAGTCTTTTATCAGGTGAGTGCATAAAATTGTGCACGCTTTAAAGACTATAATATTGTGTTTACGCACTTAGAGGGCCGCGAATTGTCTGTTCTTCTCTCCCAAACAGGGTTTTTTTTGTATAAAGTGGTACCGAGTGATGCATACACAGCTCTCATGTCTACTCAGCGTGAGATGATTGAAAGATGATGTATTCCGTTTTGTCCATGTCGACTTTTTGAAACCGAGCAAAAACAATGGATGAAATAGCGAGAAGACGTGTGATTTTGGTCACTAAGGAGGTGATGTCAGGTACAGATAGGTAGATGTTTGTGTCATCGGTGTAGTGACATGATCTGTCCCAGGCCGAAGGTGTAGATGGAGAAAAGTAGGGGTCCTAGAACTTAGCCTTGGGGAACACCGAAAGACAGGGGTCGAGATGACGAGTTGGTGTGGAAGATGAAGACAATGAATGTCCCCGTAACAGTCTGGTTGTTTTTTAAAGACTCTGCCGATAACCCCAAAAAGGCCATTTGCACCACCGGCCATATCCGCAGCAGCAGGGGTAGAAAAACTACAAGCCTAACCACCACCAGCATGATCAGGCACATGGCAGGAAAGCACCTGACTTTGTTGGCCGATCACCAGACTCCATGAACAGTGTCTGCGGGTAATGCCAGTGCTTCTTCCTCTGTTGTACGTGCAAGCCAATCCCCTGTCCATGGTGCATGCAAAGATGCCTCCTGCCCTGCATCTGTAGTTGCACACAAACTCAACTAGCACCACCAAGAAGCACATCCTTGTCCCAGGGCAGCGTTGTGTTGTCCATACTCCAGTCATAGGAATGCAAGTGGAAATACGCAGCCAACGTCACACAGGCCACAGTACTAAATTCACACATTTCTCGTCTGCTTGTGCTCAAAATGTTGCATTTTAGGCTCATGGGAGAGGGAAGTTTTCCGCAACCTGATGGCGGCGACCGTCACAAGGTACTCAGTCCCCAGCCACAATTTCTCCCAGTCTGCTGGCATGGCATTACACAAGCAAGCATGTGTCCCACAACAGTACACGGGCCCTCAACAATGCTGTTACTGGGAAAGTGCACCTAAGCACAGACACGAGGACAAGTGTTTGTGGGCAGGGACGGTACATCTCGCTGATGGTACACTGAGTTAGCGTAAGCCATGACCCAGTCGGACGTTGGGAAACCAGGTCACAGATGTATGGAGGAGACAGGTTGTGGAAGGCTTTGTATGTCATAGCTAGGGTTTTTGAATTGTAGCCTCTGGGCGATAGGAAGGCAGTGAAGGGCCTGGCAGAGAGGAGAGGCTGGGGAATAATGGAGGGACAGTTGGATTACTCGGGCAGCAGTTTAGGATAGATTGGAGTGGTGCAAGAGTGCTAGGGGGGATGCCAGAGAGTAGAAGGTTGCAATAGTCGAGGCGGGAGATGATGAGGGCATGAACAACCATTTTTGCAGTTTCTTGTGTTGTATGGGGCCGGGAAATGTTTTAGAGTTGTACTGGGCAGGAGGAGGCAAGGGCTTGGATATGTAGCTTGAAAGAGAGGGCAAAGTCGAAGATCACCCCGAGGCCCCGAACATGTGGGACTATTTGTCTTGGTGTGCCGTCCCGGCATTACACAGGCATGTACCCCACAACATTACACGTGCCCTCCACAATGCTGTTACTTGGAAAGACCACCAAACCACAGACACATGGACAAGTGCTTGTGGGCAGGGAAGTTACATCTCGCTGACGGCACACTGGGTTAACATAGTGGAAGCCGGGACCCAGTCTGACTTTGGGATGGTGCACGTCCTCCCAACCCCCAGTATTGCGCACCCTACATCAATCTGGGTTGCCCCCCACAGTCTACAGCTCCTGCACCTCCTCCTCTTCTTCAGCCTCCATCTCTGAAAGTAGGACATCAGTCACAAGCTGGAAGCACTGCAGCACTGACTCATCCAAGCGGCAACAGGCTGTGCTGAAGCTAATATGCTTAGGTGACAAAACACACAATGCTGAAAAGCTGTGGACAGCTCTGAAAGAGAAGTCAGATCTGTGGCTGACACCGCTGAACATACAGCCAGGCATGGTCGTGTGTGACAATGGCCGGAACCTGGTACATGCTCTGAGGCGAGGCGAGCTCACACTCGTGCCATGCCTGGCCCATATGCTTATCCTCATTGTTCAATGGTTTATAAAAAGTGAGACGGAGCTGCCGGATCTGCAAGGGAAAGTACGAAGCCCTGCATACCCATTTTAGAAAGTCAGCTAGAGCTTCATCCACCCTTGCCGTGCTTAAGCAGCGTTTGCAGCTTCTGGCTCACCGACTGGTGTGTGATGTTCCCACGTGTTGGAACTCTGCACTGCAGATGTTGGAAAGGATTTGTGAGCAGAAGAGGGCAGTTGGTGACTACCATCAACAAGGCCGTCGGTATTCAGTTCTGACTTCACACATAAGATCTCTGTAGTGGACATGGATGTCAGACATATGTACCATCCTCCAAAACTTTGAGGAGTCCAGCAAGATGATGAGTGGCAATGACGCCATAATTAACGTCTCCATCCGGCTTCTAATAATAATATTTATATTTATTTATATAGCGCCAACATATTTACAGTTTAACAGTTTCAAGAAAAACAGTCCTAAGTAACAACGATAACAGTAATAACAGTAATACAATAATTAAACCAAAATAAAAAGACCCTGCTCGTGACAGCTTACAATCTACACTAAGTAACAACGATAACAATAATACAATAATCAAACAGAAATAAAACTACCCTGCTCGTGACAGCTTACAATCTACACTAACAATGATAACAGTAATTAAACCAAAAAAACGATCCTGCTCGTGGCAACTTACAATCTACAATGAGGTGGGGGAGATAAAAACAACATGGATGTATTGACAATGATGTATTTACAATGATAGTACTGAGGTTAGTCGAAAGTTGTGGAGGCATGAGGAGGAAGAGAGCATGGTCACTCATCCTCTTGGTGAGGACACAGAAGTATTGACTGTTATCAGTCTTGCATGCATGGCTGAGTTTATGTTACGCTGCCTTTCCCGTCACCCTTGCGGTCTCCAAATTTTGAGTGACAGGCAATACTGATTGGTGACACTTTTAGACCCATGCTACAAGGAGAACTTTATATCTCTTATTCCAGAGGCAGACAGGTGTACTAAAATGTTGCAGGATCAGAGGGCCCTTCTTGCAGAATTAATATTATTTTCCCATCTGAAAACGCTGGCAGCAGAGGTCACATACACAGTTCGTTGGCAAAGCAAGGAGTACAGGTGAGAGAGACAAGTCCAATCCCGCAGAGGCAGTGAAACACTGGCAAAGTTCTGGGAGAGTTTCCTCAGACCCTCCCATCGCCCTGGCCCTGAGGCGCGGGGACTCTCACAAGGAGTGCAAAGTTTGGGAAGATGCTGAGGGAGTACCTTGCTGATAGTACCAATTTCCTCTGCCATTCTTCTGTGCCTTATCAGGGGCGGATTATAATAGGGTCAATCTGGGCGATAGCCCAGGGCCCAGTGGTGTGGGGGGCCCTGGACTACCACTCAGATTGCCCACCGCCATCAGGGCATTACTGCCATGACTGGCGTATTGGCCCTGTGGGCAGAGGGGGCCCGATGCCGTCTCATCTGCTCACCGGGCCCCTACCGGCGCTGCGGCAGTTTCACCTATTGATGTGCGGGTGCGCACCCGCACGTCAATAGTTAACAACAGCCACCAGCCAATTGGAGGCTGGCAGCTGAAGTTGGCCGCAGGCATAGCGAACACGTCGCCAGCGTCTGACATCATTGTCAGTCACCGGCGAGTCCGCGCTGCTGGAGGGAGCTCGCTGCTGGAGCACCGGTCAGGTGAGGAGAACTCATTTTTTGGGGGGGTTTTTGCGAACGGCCATCCGGGGGGCCTGGGGCAATATGCTGGAGACACTGGGGCAGATTGCTGGACACACTGGGGCAGATTGCTGGACACACTGGGGCAGATTGCTGGACACACTGGGGGCAATGCTGGAGACACTGGGGCAGATTGCTGGACACACTGGGGGCAATGCTGGAGACAGTGGGGCAGATTGCTGGACACACTGGGGGCAATGCTGGACACACTGGGGCAGATTGCTGGGCACACTGGGGCAATATTGGAGACACTGGGGCAGATTTATGGACACACTGGGGGCAATGCTGGAGACACTGGGGTAGATTGCTGGACACACTGGGGGCAATATGCTGGAGTCAGACACTGGGGCAGATTGCTAGACACACTGGGGCAATATGCTGGACACACTGGGGCAGATTGCTGGACACACTGGGGGCAAAAAGCTGAAGACACTGGGGGCAACATGCTGGACACACTAGGGGCAATAAGCTGGAGACACTGGGGCAATATGCTGGAGACACTGGGGGCAACATGCTGGACATTTTGGGGGCAAAATGCTGGACACACTGGGGACAGGATGCTGAACACACTGGGGGCAGGATGCTGGACACATTGGGGGCAGGATGCTGGACACATTGGGGGCAGGATGCTGGACACATTGGGGGCAGGATGCTGGACACATTGGGGCAGAGATGCTGGACACATTGGGGGCAGAGATGCTGGAAACATTGGGGGCAGAGATGCTGGACACATTGGGGGCAGAGATGCTGGACACATTGGGGGCAGAGATGCTGGACACGGGGGCAGAGATGCTGGACACTGGGGGCAGAGATGCTGGACACTGGGGGCAGAGATGCTGGACACTGGGGGCAGAGATGCTGGACACACTGATGGCAGGACTGGAGACATGGGCAGAATGTAGATACGGGGCATGATTGAAGACATGGGGCAGAATGAAAGACATGGGGCAGGATTGGAGACAGATCGTGCAGGATCATGGGGCAGGATGGATACGATGGAGACTGATGGGGCAGGATGGGGAGATCATATGGGGCAGGATGGATACTCATGGGGGCAGGATGGGAGAACATATGGCTGGAGCCAGGAATGAGATACATGGGGCCAGGATGGGGGATATTATTATTACCATAGGGGCTAATTAAGGGATATTATTACTGCAGTGATGTATTTATTTTATTTTTTGAGGATACTGTTTTAAATGGGGGGGCGGTCCTGTTACTGTGTAGAGTGACACTATGTCGCCTCTTTTTCTTCATGTGGTATAATGTAGAAGTTGGGAAAAATTAAGTAATGTGTTCTACAAGCGGAGCTCAAGATAACTGTGTTATTTCCTGCAGAGACGAGTCCTGGCTGGATGAAGTGATGGTGGTCTATGCTGGATGAAAGATGAAGGACTTTACCTAGAGACGTCACTGGTGAGTCAGTGTTACCTATACACTGACACTATACACTGTATACTATATACTGAACTGAAGGGTAAATTGACTAGATCAATGTATGTTTGACAGGTTATAGTTTCACACAGCAACTATTTTTCTGGAATAATCTGGTTCAGGTATATGATGACCCCGTCGCATGACCTCGTCACGACCCCATCACATGACCGGGGGGCTCACAGTGTCTGAACAGCCCGGAGCCCTGGCTACCCTTAATCCACCCCTGTGCCTTATAATTATTGTGTGGTAATAAACTTGGCACTCAATGTTCAGAAAAATTAGAGCTTCCTTTTATTAGTGCATCCAGACAAAAACAAGTAATTGAACGTTTTCGGTCCGTGACAGGACCTTCATCAGAACATTCTTTGATATTATTGGTTAGCAAAGATGAACACGTGGCATGAACTGGCTCTCTCTACTGCGCAAGTGCCCTGTACTCGTGGTCATGGAGTGCACGGTGCCGCGCTCTCTGGCAGTACCACTTTTAGTGACTGGAGCCAACGGGAACAGTCCTTTGAGGCGCCAGTGCTCTAAGGATGGAGCACACTGCTCAGCCTCCTATGCGCTGCTTGTCCACGCCGAAAATCTCTGCTGTCGTACCTGCTTTCTCTTAAGATGGCCCCCCTGCCTCTAGGTCACTTGTCTGTCTGCTGTAGTTCGTCGCAGCGCTGGCACTTCGGGTGCGTAGTGCACTGCCCCCCTTGCTGCTCACATGCTGACAGCTAGGGACTCACTCCTGCTTTACGTGTTTTTTCCCTCAGCTTTCGGCTAGGTTCCCTGTCTAAACACGCCCCCTCTTCCTGGGTAATGGGGCTGGTCCGTTCCCCTATTCGTTCCCCTGGGAAACAGGGGACGCAGCCTTGACATTTCTGGACCTGACACAGCACAGGTACCCGCAGCCCAGTCATCCTGAGAATGAACATATCTGCCCAATCAGTTCTTTAATGCAAGCATCATAGAAGGCATGTTCTAATTTTCAAGAGCAAATTTTCAAGAGCAAATTGTACATTACATCCAGAAGAGTTTCACTTTGAAGGACTTTTTTGGCTCATATTAATCCACAAGATGACACTAGTCTCATACTTTTTGGTGGTAAATAATTTCCCCACAGATAGTTTGTGTATGTTCTGACTTCTGTAACATCATTTGGGTGATAATTATTCATACCTATTTGCTTCACAATATATTAATCTTCTTCTTCAAGGCTTCGGAATATATTGTTGTAAAAGTGAAAGCAAGTTGGTGTGTGTTAACTCAAATGTGAAAGTAATTGTCATCTTTACTATTTCTCCATTGCGTGTGCAGCTAACCACCTCATTGATCTTGTTTTGTTTCTTTGGCAATAAAACAACAGCTCCATCAATACCATGTGCTTTTCCTATTAATTCATCATGCTGGTAAAGTAGAGGTGAGATTAGGGATCTACATAACATCTGTGGACTGTAGTCAACATGACACCAAGATCCACTGGAGTCTAGCTACTGGGGTCTAGCTACCAATTTGACATAGTTTGTGCACAGCTGAACAGAGCTACAAGACAAAAAAGATTTTGATTCAATAGCATGTTGGATGGATTGTCTAGTGGAAACACCCATATAGTATAAGTCACATCTACGATACCTCTTGAAATACAGCCTAAATGTAAAAATCTCTAGCTTCTGTTCTAGAAACTGCAGGGGTTCATTTTTTTAAAGTCCTCGTCCAAAAAGTTCAGAATTAGTAGGTGATGAATTGTCAAAATCTGGCCCATGAACACAAGGCTTCAGTAGTTGCGAGTCCTGGCCTTGTGCTCTTCCACGTGCTCTTGCTCTGGCTCTTCCAGTCATGATTTAATCCAGAAGATTTCGCCTTTGTAATCCAGAGACAGAGTACAAGACAGCCCAAGCATTCAACCTCTGCTCCTCAGACATTCTATCTGTGTACGTAGCACAGCCGCGTGTGTACGAGGTGTACGGAGCGGAGCAGAGTGTGAAAGGTGTATGGAGCGGGGTCGTGTGTGTACGAGGTGTACGGAGCGGAGCAGCGTGTGAAAGGTGTATGGAGTGGAGTCGTGTGTGTAAGAGGTGTACGGAGCACAGCTGCGTGTGTACGAGGTGTACGGAGCGGAGCAGCATGTGAAAGGTGTATGGAGCGGAGTCGTGTGTGTAAGGTGTACGGAGCGGAGCCGTGTGTGTAAGAGGTGTGCGGATCGGAGCAGAGTGTGAAAAGTGTATGGAGCAGAGACGTGTGAGTACGAGGTGTACGGAGCAGAACCGCATGTGCAAGGTGTATGGAGCGCAGTTGTGTGTGTACGAGGTGTATGGAGCGGAGCCGTGTGTGTACGAGGTGTACGGAGTGGAGAGGAGCCGTGTCATGTGTGTATGAGGTGTACAGAGCAGAGCCATGTGTGTATGAGGTGTGCGGAGCAGAGCCATGTGTGTACAAGGTATACGGAGCGGAGCAGCGTGTGCAATGTGTATAGAGCGGAGCCGTGTGTGTACAAGGTGTACGGAGTGGTGCCGTGTGTGTACGAGATGTATGGAGATGAGCCGTGTGTGTATAAGGTGTACGGAGCGGAGCCGTGTGTGTGCAAGGTTTACGGAGTGGAGTAGTGTGTGCAATGTGTATGGAGCGGAGCGGTGTGTGTACGAGGTGTACGGAGTAGTACCGAGTGTGTACGAGATGTATGGAGAGGAGCCATGTGTGTATGAGGTGTATGGAGCGGAGCCGTGTGTGTGTAAGGTATACGGAGTGGAGCAGCGTGTACAATGTGTACGGAACGGAGCCGAGTGTACGAGGTGTACGGAGTGGAGCCGTGTGTGTATGAGGTGTACGGAGTGGAGCCATGTGTGTACGAGGTGTACGGAGCGGAGCCGTGTGTGTATGAGGTGTACGAAGTGGAGCCACATGTGCAAGGTGTATGGAGCGCAGTCGTGTGTACGAGGTGTATGGAGTGGAGCCGTGTGTGTACGAGGTGTACGGAGTGGAGCCGTGTGTGTACGAGGTGTACGGAGAGGAGCCGTGTGTGTATGAGGTGTACGGAGTGGAGGCATGTGTGTACGAGGTGTATGGGGAGGAGCCGTGTATGTATGAGGTGAACGGAGCGGAGCCGTGTGTGTACGAGGTGTACGGAGTGGTGCCGTGTGTGTACGAGGTGTATGGAGCTGAGTCGCATGTGTACGAGGTGTACGGAGCAGACGTTTGCTGAGTCGGATCGGAGCAGATATTGCTCCTCGCTCTGACACTGACTAGCACAGGAGACACGGAGAGGTCTTTATCAGTATCCGTGGCGTAGCTGCAGCGACGTGAGCAGTCAGCGGCGCAGATTGATGACACCATTCAGTGCCGTGGGAGTGGAAGCTGCCGGCTGCTGCGAGGGTGCGCGGTGAAAGGTGTGTGTGTAGTGATGGAGAAGGCAATGATGCGGGTGGGGGTAACCATGTGTGGCCATTATACTGTACCCAGCATTGTGTGGGGCCATTATACTGTACCCAGCATCATGTGGGGCCATTATACTGTACAAAGCATCATGTGGGGCCATTATACTGTATGGACCATCACGTGGGGCAAGTATACTGTACGCAGCATCATGTGGGGCCATTATACAGTATGGAGCATAATGTGGCCATTATACAGTAAGGAGCATCATGTGTGGCCATTATACAGTATGGAGCATCATGTGGAGCCATTATACAGTATGGAGCATAATGTGGCCATTATACAGTACGCAGCATCATGTGGGGCCATTATACAGTATGGAGCATAATGTGGCCATTATACAGTAAGGAGCATCATGTGTGGCCATTATACAGTATGGAGGATAATGTGGCCATTATACAGTATGGAGCATAATGTGACCATTATACAGTATGGAGCATAATGTGGCCATTATACAGTATGGAGCATCATGTGTGGCCATTATACAGTATGGAGCATAATGTTGCCATTATACAGTAAGGAGCATCATGTGTGGCCATTATACAGTACGCAGCATCATGTGGGGCCATTATACAGTATGGAGCATAATGTGTGGCCATTATACAGTACGCAGCATCATGTGGGGCCATTATACAGTATGGAGCATAATGTGGCCATTATACAGTATGGAGCATCATGTGTGGCCATTATACAGTATGGAGCATCATGTGTGGCCATTATACAGTATGGAGGATAATGTGGCCATTATACAGTATGGAGCATAATGTGACCATTATACAGTATGGAGCATAATGTGGCCATTATACAGTATGGAGCATCATGTGTGGCCATTATACAGTACGCAGCATCATGTGGGGCCATTATACAGTATGGAGCATAATGTGGCCATTATACAGTATGCAACATCATGTGGGGCTAGTACACTGTATCAGGGGGCAGCACTTTGGGTGGAGGGGGGTATCTGCTGCATCCAAAGCGCTACGTTTCCTGACTGTGGAAACACAGCCTAACCGAGATACCGTGTGTTACAGAACGGGAGTCTACTACATGGAACTTTAAAACCTATAGTCCTGGCCAGCCAACACCATCGGCTACAGATGGCCTGCACGGGACCAAGACCCTCACAGACCCACACCGCACCCAGCCAGGACCCACTCTTATATGTATCACTCCCGGATGTCACAGGAGAACAGTGCCTCGCCCTTGCCCCACGCTAAATGCCCACACTACACTACATGCACACATTTAATGACAAATCATAATTGTTCTTTAATCCTTGAGATGTATATGTCATCATGGCAGCAAATAGGCTACAGAAGACCCTGGGTCTGCCAGGTCTACACACCTGCAATTGTACACTGGGGATGCTTCCCTAAATTCCCACATATCCCGACAGCTTACCATGGCAACCACACAGGGGACACGTTTACAGGCATCAACACCAAGTCCCAGAGCTCCGCTCATAGCAGCACTACCTTACCCAGTGTGGTTGACCAGATTCTCCACTAGGGGACGACATCCGTACAGACCCGCACTACGTGCCTGTACAATACGTTTACTATTACGGCCCGTGCTGATTGTCCACTAGGGGGCGAGCTCCTCTCAGATCTGCACTACGTGACTGAGCAATCACCATCACAGCCCGTGCTGAAGACCTCATTCTCTGATTCTCCACTAGGGGGCGAGCTCCTCAGTGTGTCACTTGTTTGTGGGAGGCAGTGTTTGGCGTCCTGTTGCTATGGTCACTGGGAGCCTCGGTCACTGCAGGCTGCACGGCGAGCTGTCGGGCTTCCTCTCTCCGCCACTGACATTACATTCAGGTACTGCCCTACATCTGCTTTCTGATGTTGTAGGAACTGGAGACATTTTACACATGTTTGTCCCAGAAAATATGATATAATATCCCTATGATGATAGGATAGCGCCCTCTAGCGTGCAAGTAACACTGCTCACCTGCAAAGGCTAGATTAATAATGGAATATTATTATTATTATTATTATTATTATATTACTGCTATTATTCTTATTACTGATTCATGGCAAAGTGAAGCAAAGGCAATCTTGCCAATTTTCCAGAAGCTGTCACAGTGGCAGCGGCAGCCACACTTCCCAGGGCACAGAGATAGGCATTATCGCCATTGACTTGTGGAACGATCATGTTGGAGAGTGGTAAATGTCGCAGGGCATTAATATGGGGGCAGAGTGTCATTTATGCTGGAGGCCTTCCCTCAGGCTGTGGGTGAGGAGCACGTGATGGAGCCAGTGTGGGGTGATCGGTAGTTTGGTGCTATCCCAGTGTAGTAAGAAGATTTAGGCCTCATTCAGACGTCCGTTCTATCTGGGAGTTTTCACGAATAGCACTCGTACCCGTGTTAGTCTGTGGAGCCATTCACGTGTCCATCATTTTTTGCTGAGACTGAGTGGTCTGCAGATAACTGGTGAGACATGTACGATTTTGATCTGAGGGTCTGTTCAAAATAGGCAGTGCAAGTTATTGAATCTGTTGAGAAATTGGACTGCATTTGGATGACATCCGAGTGCAGTCTGATTTTCATGAACTGTCACAAAGAAAAAAAAATGGAGATTTTTTTTTTTCTCCCTGTACGAGAAAAACTGATGACTCTTAGACCACACTCAAAATAATCCATCTGTTTTTCTTGTATGTGCGAAAGATGGACATGTGCATGAGGCCTTGTCCAATGAAAGAGGTCAGGGACCGGTTTGTCAATTTGTTCATGTGTTAATGAAGTTCTTTAGACAGTATACCTTTGTGTATGTTCAGTCCTTTTGTCCGAATAAGGGTTCGCTCACACTAGCACATATATGTCATACTCTGGCCGGCAGGGTGAGTATATTTGACCCGCCCGGCAACTAAATGTTGAAAGCAATAATGGAGGAGTGAGCATCAGCCTTGGCTCCCTCTTCCATCATTTCCCCTCTGCGTCTGACGTCTCAGCACAGCGGGCTCAATTAATTACAACACACCCACTGTTCCATGTATTTATTTTTTTTTAATGTGGGGGCATTATACTATATGGATCACTATGTGGGACTATTATTCTGTATAGAGCACTATGTGGGGCCCTTATACTGTATAGAGCACTATGTGGGGCCCTTATACTGTATGGCGCACTATGTGGGACCTATTATACTGTATGGAGCACTATATGAGACTCATTATATTGTATGGCGGACTTTGTGGGGCCATTATAGTGTATGGACCACCATGTAGGGGTTATTATACTCTATGGCACTATTTGGAACTATTATACTGTATGGAGCACTTTGTGGCCATTATACTGTACGGATCACTTTTTGCGGCCATTATACTGTATGTAGCGCTATGTGAGGCCATTATAGTGTGTATGGAGCACTGTGTGAGGTCATTAGACTGTAAGGAGCACTATATGGAGCCTTTATACTGTATGGAGTACTATTTGGGACCATTATACTGTATGGGGCACTATGTGGAGGTATTATACTGTATGGAGCACTATGTGGGGCTATTATACTGTATGGAACACTATGTGGTGCACATTATTCTGTATGGAGCACTATATGGGGCTATCATACTGTATGGGGGACTATGTGGAGGCATTATACTGTATCGAGCACTATGTGAGGCCATTATACTATATGGAGCACTATGTGGTGCCCATTAAACTATATGGAGCACTATATGGGGCTATCATACTGTAGGGAGGACTATGTGGGGGCATTATACTGTATGGAGTACTATGGTGCCTATTATACTGTATGGAGCACTATGTGGGGCTATTATACTGTATGGAGGACTATGTGGGGCCCATTATACTGTATGGATCACTTTTTGTGGCCGTGATATTGTATGGAGAGCTGTGTGGGCATTACAATCTAACCAAAAATCATCAAGCAAAAAATAGACTTGTAGCCGAGAGTAGATCGGTAATACTCCCCCGATAATACTGTCCAGACATACGGGACCAGCAGGAAAACTCCAAGATACATATAGAACAAGAGAACGGAGTAAGAACATCCCACAAATCATAATGTTTAAAAGCGATATATATTTTATTATGACCAATAATATCAAATTAAGTAGTAAAATACTATAATAGTGCATACAGAAAAGAGATGTGGAGGAAACATGTAGGTATGCTGGATAGTGCAGGAGAAACAAATTACATCCCGGGCAGGGCACATGGGAAATAATAATACTAAGCACCTAAGAGGAGAAACTCCTGGTCCAAATAGGACCCATCGGAAGTCAGAATGCAAAAGTGCGATCCCCTATAGTTAGTACCAATCAAATAGTAAAGTACCAGTGCTTACCCATGTGTAAACAGATGATTCTCCCAGCTCCACCAGCAGCCCCCTGACGCACGTTTCGCGGTCAGCTTTCTCAAAAAGGTGACATTGTACACAGCAGCGCTGTATATAGTTTCAGTGTGTAGGTAATACAGTGATCACCAGTGACATCTATAATATAACGCTGGGAGTGTCACTCTGTCCGAAGCCTTTATAGACTGTGCAAGCAGCGGCGCAGTCTGGAGCCCACAGAGTGACGCTCCCAGGAGATCGCGGTATGCGTAAGCACTGAACGCACAAAGCGATCTCCAACGGATAGCAGGGACGCGCCAGAAGGGTGAGTATGAGTGATATTCACCTGTCTGTCCCGTTCCAGCGCTGCGTGCGGCTCCGTGTTCCGGGTTCTCTGCCTGTGACGTTCACAGTTCAGAGGGCGCGATGACGCGCTTAATGCGCGCCGCCCTCTGACTGAACAGTCACAGCCAGAAGACCCGGAAGAGAGCGGCACGCAGCGCTGGATCAGGGCCAGGTGAATATAGCAAGTGTCGGGGGCCTGAGCTAGTGTCGATACCGGCACCTGACCCCCACAGCGCGCCGGTGTCCCCGCCTGCTCAGGCCCCCCAGCACTCGGCGCCCAGCGACGATAGGTGAGAATGGTATTTTTTTTTAATATATCACAGCAGTATATGGGGCATACACTATGGAGCATCTTATGGGGGCCATAAACCTTTATGGAGCAGTGTACGGGGGTATACACTATGGAGAATCTTATGGGGCCATTAACCATAATGGAGCAGTGTACGAGGGCATATACTATGGAGCATCTTATGGGGGCCATAAACCTTTATGGAACAGTGTACGGGGCATACACTATGGAGCATCTTATGGGGCATCAACCATAATGGAGCAGTGTACGAGAGCATATACTATGGAGCATCTTATGGGGCCATCAACCATAATGGAGCAGTGTACGAGTGCATATGCTATGGAGCATCTTATGGGGGCCATAAACCTTTATGGAACAGTGTACGCGGCATACACTATGGAGCATCTTATGGGGCAATCAACCATAATGGAGCAGTGTATGAGGGCATATACCATGGAGCATCTTATGGGGGCAATAAACCTTTATGGAACAGCGTACAGGGCATACACTATGGAGCATCTTATGGGGGCCGTAAACCTTTATGGAACAGTGTACGCGGCATACACTATGGAGCATCTTATGGGGCAATCAACCATAATGGAGCAGTGTACGAGGGCATATACTATGGAGCATCTTATGGGGGCCATAAACCTTTATGGAACAGTGTACGCGGCATACACTATGGAGCATCGTATGGGGCAATCAACCATAATGGAGCAGTGTACGAGGGCATATACTATGGAGCATCTTATGGGGGCCATAAACCTTTATGGAACAGTGTACGGGGCATACACCATGGAGCATCTTATGGGGCCATCAACCATAATGGAGCAGTGTATGAGGGCATATACTATGGAGCATCTTATGGGGCCATCAACCATAATGGAGCAGTGTACGAGGGCATATACTATGGAGCATCTTATGGGGGCCATAAACCTTTATGAAACAGTGTACAGGGCATACACTATGGAGCATCTTATGGGGCCATCAACCATAATGGAGCAGTGTACGAGGGCATATACTATGGAGCATCTTATGGGGCCATCAACCATAATGGAGCAGTGTACGAGGGCATATACTATGGAACATCTTATGGGGGCCATAAACCTTTATGGAGCAGTGTACGGAGGCATATACTATGGAGCATCTTATGGGGGCCATAAACCTTTATGGAACAGCGTACGGGGCATACACTATGGAGCATCTTATGGGGCCATCAACCATAATGGAGCAGTGTACGGGGACATATACTATGGAGCATCTTATGGGGGCCATAAACCTTTATGGAACAGCGTACGGGGCATACACTATGGAGCATCTTATGGGGCCATCAACCATAATGGAGCAGTGTACGAGGGCATATACTGTGGAGCATCTTATGGGGGCCATAAACCTTTATGGAGGAGTGTACGGGGCATATAATATGGAGCATCTTATGGGGGCCATAAACCTTTATGGAGCAGTGTACGGGGGCATATAATATGGAGCATCTTATGGGGGCCATAAACCTTTATGGAGCAGTGTACGGGGCATATACTATGGAGCATCTTATGGGGGCCATAAACCTTTATGGAGCAGTGTACGGGGCATATAATATGGAGCATCTTATGGGGGCCATAAACCTTTATGGAGCAGTGTACGGGGCATATACTATGGAGCATCTTATGAGGTCCATAAACCTTTATGGAGCAGTGTACGGGGCATATACTATGGAGCATCTTATGGGGGCCATCAACCTTTATGGAGCAGTGTATGGGGCATATACTATGGAGCATCTTATGGGGGCCATAAACCTTTATGGAGCAGCGTATGGGGCATATGGATGGGAGCAGCAAATTAAAGAACGGTGGCGCAGGATGGGAGCAGCACATGACAGAACGGGGGCGCAGGATGGGAGCAGCACATGACAGAATAGGGCAGTACATGACAGAATGGGGGTGCAGTTTGGCAGCAGCACATGACAGAACGGGGGTGCAGGATGGAAGCAGCACATGAGAGAACGGGGGCGCAGGATGGGAGCAGCACATGACAGAACGGGGCGCAGGATGGCAGCAGCACATGACAGAACGGGGGTGCAGGATGGAAGCAGCACATGACAGGATGGGGGCGCAGGATGGGAGCAGCAAATGACAGAATGGAGGCGCAGGATGGGTGCAGCACATGTCAGAATGGAGGCGCAGGATGGGTGCAGCACATGTCAGAATGGGGGCGCAGGATGGGAGCAGCACATGTCAGAATGGGGACGCAGGATGGGAGCAGCACATGACAGAATAGGGGCGCAGGATGTGTGCAGCACATGACAGGATGGGGACGCAGGATGGAGCAGCACATGACAGGATGGGGGCGCAGGATGGAGCAGCTCATGGCAGGATGGAGCAGCACATGACAGGATGGGAGCAGCACATGACAGGATGGGGACGCAGGATGGAGCAGCACATGACAGGATGAGGGCGCAGGATGGAGCAGCTCATGACAGGATGGGGACGCAGGATGGAGCAGCACATGACAGGATGGGGACGCAGGATGGAGCAGCACATACCAGGATGGAGACCATATACCAATATAAATGCTCTCCACCCGGGCGTAGAACGGGTTAAATAGCAAGTTACAGTATGTACAGAGCTCCTGTGTATGATGTCAGTGGTGATCACTGCATTATCTGTACACTGACACTGTACACAGAGCTCCTGTGTATATAGTATACAGGTAATGCTGTGACCACCGATGACATTATACACAGGAGAAAGACAAATAGAGAACAAGACCAGCACATACAAGCTAGTGTTAACAGGCGCCAACGAGGAGCTCTGTATATAGTATACAGTGTATAGTGTCAGTGAACAGGTAACACGGTGACTCACCAGTAACATCTGTAGTTGAAGTTATTCATCTTCCCTTTTGTTCTTCATCCAGTGCAGACTGCCATCACTTCTTCCAGCCAAGATTCATTTCTGCATCTATAAGTGATCGCTTCCAGAGCACTTTCCCCACTTTTTTCCCTAACTTCCACACTACGTCAGATGAAGAAAAAAAGCGACATTATGCCTCCCTGCACAGTAACAGGACCCATCTTTTATTGCTCCCCATGGAAGACAATACCCTCAAAAGGAAATAAATTAATTTACAGCAGTAATGTCCTCTGATTGGCCCCTACAGTAACAATGCCCCCCATTTGCCACCATAAACTAATAATGTATGATCCTCATCCAGATCCCCTTTATTTAATAATGTCCCACATCCTGTGCCCTTTTATTTAATGTCCCCATCCTGGGCCCCTTTATTTAATGTCCCCATCCTAGGCCCCTACGTTGCCCCCATCCTAGACCCTTATATCCACTTTAATAAGGTCCCCATCCTGTTCCCCTTTATTTAATAATCTCCTATCCAGTACCCCTTTATTTAATAATTTCCCCATCCTGGGCTCCTTTATTTGATGTTGCCATCCTAGGCCCCTATGTTGCTCTGTCCTGGACCCCTATGTTGCCCCCATCCTTGAACCCCAAGTCAATTTAATAAGGTCCCCATCCTGGGCCCATTTATTTAATAATGTCCTCACCCTGGGCCCCTTTATTTAATAATACCCCCATCCTGGGCACCTTACAGTAATAATGTCCCCATCCTGGGCCTCTTTATTTAATAATGTCCTATTCTGGGCTCCTTTATTTAATAATGTCCCCATCCTAGACCCCTTTATGCCCCCATCCTGGGCCCTTATGTCAACTTTAATAAGGTCGCCATCCTAGACCCTTTTATTTAATGTCCCGATCCTAAGCCCCTATGTCCTCCTTCCTTAACCAGTGTATTTATTGTCCCCATTCCTAGACCGCTAACCTGGGCCCTTATGTCAACTTTAATAAGGTCCCCATCCTAGGTCCCTTTATTTAATGTCCCCATCGTTAGCCCCTATGTTGCATTGTCCTGGGCTGCTATGTTGCCCCCATCCTGAGCCCCTGCGGCAGCCCCCATGTTCACTACCCTGCCGAATCAAAGGGGAAAAAAAAAGATTCTTCTCACTTTCCTGCGCTCCCCGGCGTCCTCTTGCGGTTTAATATTCAGCGCGGTCGTTAAAACGGCTGCCAACTGCAGCTGTGACAGGGCGCTCTGCTCTCTGACAGGCCACTCGCTGATGTCACATAGCAGTAACACCAGCGGGACATTTAACGTCACTTATGTCAGTTATGTGACTTTGGCTCGGCCTGTCACAGAGCACAGTGCCTTGTCAAAGCTGCAGTGTTCATCTTGATGTGCGTCGTCGTGGCGGGTCAGGTAATGAACCCTGTGTGCGCATGCCCCTGACTGCTCTTTTAAGGGGCAAGTGGTACTAAAAACTTTTTTTCCCCTTCTTTTTCTGGGGCCCACCGGACATTTCACTGGTATCCTGACAGGCCAGTCGGCCTGCCTATGCCTGGGTCTCACAAGCCACTATACCTGGCTCTCCAGGAGGTCATTATTTGACCTCTGGGTGCCATGATTACCATCTGCTCCACGTGATTTTGTCATGGGGGTGAGAGAGGGAGCCCTCTCCCTCTCACAACTTTCTAGATACAGCGATCGCTATCGATTGTAGCACCTGGAGGATTAATCAGCCAGGGGCAGTGCGGGTACCATCACTGGCTGTCACTACAGGAGCTCGGCTGTCAGCTAAGCCGAGCTCCCAGAAGTGATCGTGCAGGGAAGTGCTGATCACCAATCGCAGCAATCAGAGAGTAGGGACCTTTGACTTTGACCCCGTATTCTTTGCTCATTTTGTGCTAAATCTGTACAGCACTTTTATGGACATCAGATACTGACTTTATCTTATTAATGTAATTAACTTTAGGGCTCATACTCACTTGCATGAAATACGGCCGAGTCTCGCATGGTAACCCCCCGCTCTGCCGCCGGCACTCCAGAGCGGAGCGTGCGGCTCCATGTATTGTTGTGCGGCCGCACACTCCGCTCTGGAGTGTGGGCAGCAGAGCCGGGTTTTAACCTGCGAGACTCGGCCGTATTTCACGCAAGTGAGTATGAGCCCTTAGAGGAAGTTTTCCGTGGTCGTCCACTTCTAAGTTTGTCAGCGGTTCCATAACCTTCTTTTTCTTTCTTTATTATACGTGACACTTGACTCTGAGAACAGTTGAATTCCATAGCTACCTCTTTTTGGCTATTGCTTGACTTCAATCTCAGAATAATAAGCTTGCTGACATCTGGTAGTAATTTTGGCTTTGCCTTTGCCATGTTTTAACCTAGAAACACACAAAACAAAAAAATGCTGTACATGACTACCCAAAAATTCAACTACCCATGACTAGTGTTGAGCGATACCTTCCGATATCGGAAAGTATCGGTATCGGTTTGGATCGGCCGATATTCAAAAAATATCGGATATCGCCGATACCGATACCCGATCCCAATGCAAGTCAATGGGACCAAAATATCGGAATTAAAATAAACCCTTTCTTTCCTTGTAGGTTCATTCTACATGAAGGAAAACAACTAAGAATAATGTAGGATGTATTGGGGGAGGTGGCGGAGACATTAAAGGCAATGAGGATTAGCCCAATCAAATAGAATAGCATGATTTTTTTTTTTTTTAAAGACGTTCGGATTGAAAAAGATATTGACTATGTAAATTTTTTTTTATTTTGTCAGATATTGATGTTTCACTATTCCACGACCTTCCCCTTCTTTTTTTTCCTTTTCCCACACTTTCATCTTCATCATCATCAGCATCTTTGACATCAACTTCTTCACCTTATTCATCTTCTTCTTCATCTTCTACCTATTTTTTTTTTTATTACATTCTTCATATTCATTTTCTTCAACTATTATTATTCTTCCTATTCTACATATTCTTTTTATTCCACTGTTATTATTCTTCCTATTCTACTTCTTCATCATATTCTCATTTGTGACAGGCATTCCCGTAGTTGTTATCTATAAAAGTTTGAAGATTACACCTTCCGTTCTGCCAGTCACAAAAGTTACATTTGTCCGCGTTCAGTTTGGCCTGCAGCATCAGGCTTTATCCAGGGGCACCACGAGGAGGAACGGACTCACCCCCATACACTGCTTAGTCTTCTTCTGCATATAATTTAGATAATATCTTTTGCTCTGATATTAAGTGTTATGCTTAATGTTCTTCTGCTCTTTGTTCTGCAGCCTCTTGTTCTTCTGCTTCTCGGTCTTCCATGTCGTCGTCTCCAGGGTCGTCGTCTTCAGTGTCGTCATCTCCGCCGTCGTCGTCTCCGCCGTCGTCGTCTCCGCCGTCGTCTCCGCCGTCGTCGTCGTCGTCTCCGCCGTCGTCGTCGTCATCGGGGTGGTCTTCCGGGTCGTCGTCGTAGTCGTCATCGGGGTGGTCTTCCGGGTCGTCGACTTTAGGGTCTTAAACTTGGAAATGTAGCAGAAGGTACAAGAAGGCTGAGAAAATGCCAAGAACCAGCTGATGGAACTGGAACTCGGATGGCTACCCGAAGGTTCAAGAGCCTATGGAACTACCGAGGACCAGCTGACGTTACTGGAACCCGGTTACTAAGCAGGAGGTACCCGTGCTAAAAAGCACTACCAAGGACCGCCTGACGTTGGCGGAACTCGGATACCCAGAAGGAGGCACCTAAGCCAAAGGCTCTGCCCGGAACCAGCTGACGTTACTGGAACCAGGATGGGGAGCAGAAGGTACAAGAGCAAAAGACACTGCCGAGAACCAGCTGACGGTACTGGAACCCGGATGGGTAGCCGAAGGTCCAAGAGCCAATGGAACTACCGAGGACCAGCTGACGTTACTGGAACCCGGTTACTAAGCAGGAGGTACCCGTGCCTGAAAGCACTACCAAGGACCACCTGACGTTGGTGGAACTTGGATACCCAGAAGGAGGCACCTAAGCCAAAGGCTCTGCCCGGAACCAGCTGACGTTACTGGAACCAGGATGGGGAGCAGAAGGTACAAGAGCAAAAGACACTGCCTAGAACCAGCTGACGGTGCTGGAACCAGGTGGTGGACCCGAAGGCCCACAGGAGAGGAGAGAACAGCTAGGCTGCGAGGCAGCCGCAGTTACCGAACCCCAACAGTCCTACAGGGGGAGCTGGGCCTACTGGCACTACAGAACCAGCCTTGACTACCAGTTCACGCAGCCCACATAGGAAGCTCCTAAACTGGAGGCACCCTGGAGTTGGCTAACTCGACCGCACCACGACGGGGCAAGCATAGGCGTCTCAGTGAAGTTGACACAACCCGGAAACAGCTGACGGTGCTGAAACCAGGCTTGGCACGAGGGAGTACCTGTGACAAGAACACTGCCGAGAACCAGCTGGCGGTGCTGGAACCCGGATGCGTTGCCCCAGTGTGCAAGAGCCAATGGCACGACCGAGGACCAGCTGACGGTGCTGGAACCCGGTTACTAAGCTGTAGGTGCCCGCGCTTAAAAGCACTACCAAGGACCGCCTGGCGTTGGCGGAACTCGGATACCCAGGAGGAGGCACCTAAGCCAAAGGCTCGGCCCGGAACCAGCTGACGGTGCTGGAACCAGGTGGTGGACCCGAAGGTCCACAGGAGAGGAGAGAACAGCTAGGCCGCGAGGCAGCCGCAGTTACCGAACCCCAACAGTCCTACAGGGGGAGCTGGGCCTACTGGCACTACAGAACCAGCCTTGACTACCAGTTCACGCAGCCCACATAGGAAGCTCCTAAACTGGAGGCACCCTGGAGTTGGCTAACTCGACCGCACCACGACGGGGCAAGCATAGGCGTCTCAGTGAGCTTGACACAACCCAGAAACAGCTGACGGTGCTGAAACCAGGCTTGGCACGAGGGAGTACCTGTGACAAGAACACTGCCGAGAACCAGCTGGCGGTGCTGGAACCCGGATGCGTTGCCTATTAAAGATTGTCTTCCTAGAGCCCCAACTAGCGGTGTTGGAGCAAAGGGTAAGCAGGGGGAGATGAGTGTAGGCCGAAGCCTGCACTGGAGGCAGCTTTGTGTCTGCGTTGCGTTTGCAGGACACTTTGCCGGCTACACACTGGGGGAACAGCTGGCATTGCTGAACCCCACTAACACAATGGCGTGTGTTTTTCTCTGTGCAGCTAGCACTTGCGGGCAAAAACTAGCGATGTTAGAGCCCGTGTTGAAGCAGGAGGAGGAGGAGAGGAGCAGAGTGTAGGCCGAAGCCTAGTTGAACCAATTTCAAAGGAAACCTTTAACCCCCCCCTCAGGTGTTACAAAGTACAAGAGACACACCTTGTGCAGTATTAATGCTGCACAAGTGAAAGGTTGCTCTATTAATTTGTCTACTTGCACACGCTGAATGAAAGACATACACAATTTACCCCATTCTACAGTCAAATTGTAGTGGATGCGTGACTTGGTTTTTTGATGAGACGCAGCACAGGTGTCCAAAATAACGCCTTGGTGCTTGGCGCAGCTTCCTGAGCGTTGTTATTTGCTGTACAGGAGTCTGCGCTCTTGTGTTATCCCTTGGCAATGCCCTGTTAGCGCTGCCCATCTTATGACATCATTTCATGTTGGCCGGTGCGGTTAACGATGGCCATAAATCCCAGACCCACAGTGTCTTTTCATAAAGCCACACTGCGGTGCTGGGATTCGTGGCCTTGAGCAGTAAATATTTTGGCCGCTCACACACGTCCTTACACCTGCTTCAGACTGGGCGGCCTCTGCTGATCCCTTCTCGCATGCCGCGGCCATGAGGCTGCACAGTCTGAAGAAGGCAGAAGGAGATGAGTTAAGACAGGCGAAGATATGCACTGCTCGTGCCCATCAATCACACCCTCGCAGTCAAAATAAGTAAGACAACGAGGAGCATTTTATTCAGGCAGGGCGGACGAACAGGCGCAAGTAGCCAACCAATGATGTCAGAAGACGGGAAGCGCTACCAAGGGGGGTGCTGCGTATCATTAGAAAGGAAAGTCACACCTCAGGGACAGTGGAATGGTCTCAAAGAGACACATTTTGTACGTGTTGAGTTCCACGTGGGCAAGGAGAAAACATCAGCCACCTTGTACAAATGCAGCAGTACTGCTGTACAAGGTGGCTGTTATACATAGAAACACCTGGGGGTGGGGGGCAGGCTCCCTTCAATTTCAGTTCATGTGCCTGCGTGGCGTTTGCAGGTCACGTTGCAAGCTACACAGCAGGGGAACAGCTGGCGTTGCTGAACCCCACTGACACATTGACTGGTGTTTTTCTCTGTGCAGATCGCATGTCCGGGCAAAAACTAGCGGTGTTAGAGCCCAGGGTCAGCAGGAGGAGGAGGAGAGGAGCAAAGTGTAGGCCGAAGCCTGCACTGGTGGCAGCTTTTGGTCGGTTGTGCCAGCGTGGCTTTTGCTGGACACGATGCCGGCTACACAGCGGGGGAACAGCTGGCGGTGCTGAACCCCACTAACACATTGGCTGGTGTTTTTCTCTGTGCAGCTAGCATTTCCGGGCAAAAACTAGCGGTGTTAGAGCCCAGGGTCAGCAGGAGGAGGAGAGGAGCAGAGTGTAGGCCGAAGCCTAGTTGAACCAATTTCAAAGGTTACCTCAGGTGTTACAAAGTACAAGAGCCACTCCTTCTGCAGCATTAATGCTGCACAAGTAAAAGGTTGCTCTATTAATTTGTCTACTTGCACACGCTGAATGCAACACGTACACTATTTAGCCCATTATACTGTTAAACAGTAGTGGAGGCGTGACTTGTCTTTTTAAAGAAAAGCAGCACAGGTGTCGAAAATAACACCTTTTTGCATGGGCGCAGCTTCCTGAGCGTTGTTAGTTGCTGTACAGGAGTCTGCGCTATTGTGTGATCCCTTGGCCATGCGCTGTGAGCGCTTCCTGTCTTCTGACCTCATTTTATGTTGGCCGTTGCGGTTAGCGATGGACATGAATCCCAGACCCACAGTGTGTTTTCAAAAAATCACACTGCGTGGCTGGTATTCGTGGCCTTGTGCAGTAAATATGTTTGACGCTCACACATGTCCTTACACCTGCTTCAGACTGGGCGGCCTCATCTGATCCCTTATCGCCTGCCGCGGCCATGAGGACACCCAGTCTGAAGAAGGCGGAAGGAGATGAGTGAACACAGGCAAACATATGCACTGCACATGCCCATCAATCACACCCTCGCTGTCCAAAAACATAAGACACCGAGGGGCGTTGTTTCGAGCAGGGGAGATGCACAGGCGCAGCCAGCTAACCAATGATGTCAAAAGACGGGCAGCGCTAACAAGGGTGGTGCTGCGTGTCATTACAAAGGAAAGTCACACCTCAGGGACATTGTAATGGTCTCTAATGAGACACATTTTGTACGTGTTGAGTTCCACGTGGGCAAGGAGAAAAAGTCAGCCACCTTGTACAAATGCAGCAGTACTGCTGTACAAGGTGGCTGTTATACATAGAAACACCTGGGGGTGGGGGGCAGGCTCCCTTCAATTTCAGTTCATGTGCCTGCGTGGCGTTTGCAGGTCACGTTGCAAGCTACACAGCAGGGGAACAGCTGGTGTTGCTGAACCCCACTGACACATTGACTGGTGTTTTTCTCTGTGCAGATTGCATGTCCGGGCAAAAACTAGCGGTGTTAGAGCCCAGGGTCAGCAGGAGGAGGAGGAGAGGAGCAAAGTGTAGGCCGAAGCCTGCACTGGTAGCAGCTTTTGGTCGGTTGTGCCAGCGTGGCTTGTGCTGGACACGATGCAAGCTACACAGCAGGGAAACAGCTGGCGTTGCTGAACCCCACTAACACATTGGCTGGTGTTTTTCTCTGTGCAGCTAGCAATTCCGGGCAAAAACTAGCGGTGTTTGAGCCCAGGGTCAGCAGGAGGAGGAGAGGAGCAAAGTGTAGGCCGAAGCCTGCACTGGTGGCAGCTTTTGGTCGGTTGTGCCAGCGTGGCTTTTGCTGGACACGATGCCGGCTACACAGCGGGGGAACAGCGGGCGTTGCTGAACCCCACTAACACATTGGCTGGTGTTTTTCTCTGTGCAGCTAGCATTTCCGGGCAAAAACTAGCGTTGTTAGAGCCCAGGGTCAGCAGGAGGAGTAGAGGAGCAGAGTGTAGGCCGAAGCCTAGTTGAACCAATTTCAAAGGTTACCTTTAACCCCCCCTCAGGTGTTGCAAGGTACAAGAGCCACACCTTGTGCAGCATTAATGCTGCACAAGTAAAAGGTTGCTCTATTTAATTTGCTCCTTGCACACGATGAATAAAACACGTACACTATTTAGCCCATTATACTGTCAAACAGTAGTGGAGGCGTGACTTTCCTTTTTACGGAGATGCAGCACAGGTGTCAAAATTAACACATAGCTGCTGTGCGCAGATTCCTGAGCGTTGTTATTTGCTGTACAGGAGTCTGCGCTATTGTGTGATCCCTTGGCCATGCGCTGTGAGCGCTTCCTGTCTTCTGACCTCATTTTATGTTGGCCGTTGCGGTTAGCGATGGACATGAATCCCAGACCCACAGTGTGTTTTCAAAAAATCACACTGCGTGGCTGGTATTCGTGGCCTTGTGCAGTAAATATGTTTGACGCTCACACATGTCCTTACACCTGCTTCAGACTGGGCGGCCTCATCTGATCCCTTATCGCCTGCCGCGGCCATGAGGACACCCAGTCTGAAGAAGGCGGAAGGAGATGAGTGAACACAGGCAAACATATGCACTGCACATGCCCATCAATCACACCCTCGCTGTCCAAAAACATAAGACACCGAGGGGCGTTGTTTCGAGCAGGGGAGATGCACAGGCGCAGCTAGCTAACCAATGATGTCAAAAGACAGGCAGCGCTAACAAGGGTGGTGCTGCGTGTCATTACAAAGGAAAGTCACACCTCAGGGACAGTGGAATGGTCTCAAAGAGACACATTTTGTACGTGTTGAGTTCCACGTGGGCAAGGAGAAAACATCAGCCACCTTGTACAAATGCAGCAGTACTGCTGTACAAGGTGGCTGTTATACATAAAAACACCTGGGGGTGGGGGGCAGGCTCCCTTCAATTTCAGTTCATGTGCCTGCGTGGCGTTTGCAGGTCACGTTGCAAGCTACACAGCAGGGGAACAGCTGGCGTTGCTGAACCCCACTGACACATTGACTGGTGTTTTTCTCTGTGCAGATTGCATGTCCGGGCAAAAACTAGCGGTGTTAGAGCCCAGGGTCAGCAGGAGGAGGAGGAGAGGAGCAAAGTGTAGGCCGAAGCCTGCACTGGTGGCAGCTTTTGGTCGGTTGTGCCAGCGTGGCTTGTGCTGGACACGATGCCGACTACACAGCAGGGGAACAGCTGGCGGTGCTGAACCCCACTGACACATCACCTAGTGTTTTTTCTGTGTAGACAACACTTCCAGGTGTCAACTGACAGTGTTGAAACCCAGGGAATCAAAGAGGAGCAGAGTGTAGGCCGAAGCCTGCAGTGGAGCAAGTGTAAAGGGAACCTTTAACCCCCCCCCCAGGCATTTGTTGCTGAAAGAGCCATCTTGTACAGCAGTAATACTGCACATGGAAAATGGTGGCTCCGAAAATAATGCTCCTTGCAAACGCTGAAGTACACACTCATATAATGTGTCCCCTCACACCGTCAAACCATCCCGGAAGTGGGACTTTCCTTTGTAATGTGACACAGCACAGCCGTCATTCCAACCCCCTTGGTGCCGTGCGCCACCTCCTCAACGTTGTTTGGTTCTGTCACGGAGCCCGCGCTGTAATGTTATCCCTTGGCCATGCACAGTTAGCGGTGCCCGTCTTCTGACATCATTTAGGTGTCAGGCTGGCAGTGCCTGTGCGTCAAAGCTGCCCGAGATCCAACCTTGCAGTGTCATCAAATGTAATCCCACTGCGGGCCAGGGATCCATGGGCATGCGCAGTGCATATCATCGCCTCTCACTCACCTCCTTCATGCTTCTTCAGACTGTGCGGCGTCACGGCCGTGGCATGCTATTAGGGATCAGCTGACGCCGCCTAGTCTGAAGAAGCATGAAGAAGGGGAATGAGAGGCTAGTATATGCACTGCGCATGGCCATGGATACCAGGCCCACTGTGGGATCACATTAGACGACACTGCGAGGTGGGATTTCGGGCAGCGTGGACGCACAGGCGCAGCCAGGACGACAACAAATGATGTCAGAGGACGGGCAGCGCAAACTGTGCATGGCCAAGGGATAACATAACAGTGCAGGGTCCATGACGGAATCAAACAACGCTAAGGAGGCAGCGCACGGTGCCAAGGGGGTAGCAATGACGGCTGTGCTGCGTCACATTACAAAGGAAAGTCCCACCTCTGGGACGGTTGGACGGTGTGAGGGGACACATTACATGAGTGTGTAGTTCAGCGTTTCCAAGGAGCCTAATTTCAAGAGCGACCTTTCCCTTGTGCAGTATTAGTGCTGCACATGGTGGCTCTTTCAGTAACAAACGCCTAGGGGGGGGGGGGGACAGGTCCCCTTACATTTTAGTTGTGCCAGCGTGGCGGTCGCATGACACGTTGCCGGATACACAGCTGGGGATCAGCTGACGTTACTGAACCCCAATAACAGAGGAGCGACTGTTGACTGTGCACACAGCACTTCCAGGCACCAACTGGCGGTGTTAGAGCCCAGGGACAGCAGGAGGAGCAGATTGGAGGTATTACCGCACACACAGCTGGGGATCAGCTGACGTTACTGAACCCCAATAACAGAGGAGCGACTGTTGACTGTGCACACAGCACTTCCAGGCACCAACTGGCGGTGTTAGAGCCCAGGGACAGCAGGAGGAGCAGATTGGAGGTATTACCGCACACACAGCTGGGGATCAGCTGACGTTACTGAACCCCAATAACAGAGGAGCGACTGTTGACTGTGCACACAGCACTTCCAGGCACCAACTGGCGGTGTTAGAGCCCAGGGACAGCAGGAGGAGCAGAGGAACAGAGTGTAGGCCGAAGCCTGATTGGAGCAAGTTTAAAGGGAACCTTTAAACCCCCCCCCCAAGACGTTTGTAGCTGAAAGAGCCATCTTGTGCAGCGCTAAGGATGCAAAAGGAAAAGGTTGCTCTTTTAATTATGCTCCTTGCAAACACAGAAGTAAACACTAAAAATGTGTCCCCTTATACCGTTAAACCGTCACGGAGGTGCGAATTTCCTTCGTAATGGGACACAGCACAGCTGTCATTCCTATCCCCTTGGTGCCGTGTGCTGCCTCCTCAGCGTTGTTTTAAGCTGTCACGGAGCCTGCGCTGTTCTGTTATCCCTTGGCCATGCCCAATTAGCGCTGCCTGTCTTCTGACATAATTTGGTGTCAGGCTGTCAGTGCCTGTGCGTCCACGCTGCTCCAGATCCCACCTCGCAGTCTCGTCTAACGTAATCCAACTGCGGGCCTTGGATCCATGGGCATGCACAGTGCATATCCTCGACTCTCACTCCCCTCCTTCCCTCTTCTTCAGACTGTGCGTTGTCACGGCCGTGGCATGCTATTAGGGATCAGCTGACGGCGCACAGTCTAAAGAAGGCGGAGGGAAATGAGCGAGAGCCCGAGGGGAAGATATGCACTGCGCATGCCCATGGATCCCAGGCCCGCAGTGTGACTCAATCAGAAGACACTGCGAGGCGGGATCTATGGCAGCGCGGCCGCACAGGCGCAGCCAGCCTGACACCAAATTATGTCAGAAGACAGGCAGCGCAAATAGGGCATGGCCAAGGGATAACAGAACAGCGCAGGCTCCGTGACAGCTTAAAACAACGCTGAGGAGGCAGCGCATGGCACCAAGGGGGTAGGAATGACGGCTGTGCTGCGTCACATTACGAAGGAAAGTCCCAGCTCTGGGACGGTATAACGGTATCAGTGAACACATTTTATAAGTGTTAAGTTCTGCGTGTGCAAGGAGCCCAAAAAAAATAGCTACCTTTTCCTTGTGCAGCATTACTGCTGCACAAGATGGCTCTTTCAGTAACAAACGACGGGGGGGGGGGGGAATGCAGGTTCCCTTACATTCAGGTTGTCCTATATAGTGTTTTTCCACTATTTAGCTGGATACGAGTGGAAAGACACTTATAGGATTTTTTTTTTTTCAAATTTTAAACAGGCTGCACTATTTGAAAAAAAAGGAAAATTTTTCTCAAGGTATGAGCCAGTAACGAACCCTGAGCTGAATCCAACCGGCTATGGCTGCACACAGACTACAGGGCGAGCTGGGCTCACACGGAGACCGTGCAGACAGCCGTAAACGGCGCTGCAAGGCCAAAAAACCCTCCTCTAGGTTATCCTATATAGTGTTTTTCCACTATTTAGCTGGATACAAGTGGAAAGACACTAATAGGAATTTTTTTTTTCAAATTTTAAACAGGCTGCACTATTTGAAAAAAAGGAAAATTTTTCTCAAGGTATGAGCCAGTAACGAACCCTGAGCTGAATCCAGCCGGCTATGGCTGCACACAGACTGCAGGGCGAGCTGGGCTCACACGGAGACCGTGCAGACAGCCGTAAACGGCGCTGCAAGGCCCTAAAACCCCCCTCTAGGTTATCCTATGTAGTGTTTTTCCACAATAGAGCTGGAGACTGGTGGAAAAACACTAATAGGAAATTTGAGAAAAAATGTGCAGCAGGCTGCACTAAGAGCAAAAAAGAACAACTGTGTGAGGCAGTGTGAACCCCCCCTGAGCTGAATACAACCGGGTATATGGCTGCACACAGACTACAGAGTGAGCTGCACACACACACACACACACAGAGATCTTGCAGAACGCTGTTAAAACAGCGCTGCAAGGCAAGAGCAAGGTGAACAGTGAAGAACACACAGCGTTTTGCTAAATTAGCCTTTGGAAAGGAAAATAAAGCAATTAGCAAGCTCAACTGGCCCTCAGTTAGAACACAGCGTCCTGTCCCTAACTGAAATCACAGCAGAGTGAGCGCAAAATGGCGGCAGCGCTTTTTTATAGTGCAGAGTGACATCATTTCAGCAGCCAATCCCAGCCTTGCCAGTACTTACATGCCCACCATGCTAAACAGGATGTGCCCACACTTTCATTCATTCCTCATTGGCTGCTGCGTTCAATTTGAATTCTGGGAACTTCCGATTCCGGTATCCGATACGCGGGAAGTATCGGAATTCGGTATCGGAATTCCGATACCGCAAATATCGGCCGATACCCGATACTTGCGGTATCGGAATGCTCAACACTACCCATGACAAAATATGCAAAACATTTGGCCCAGCAAATGTTGAAAACTAACACATAAAGGGATAAAACACAAACGCAATATTCATCCTTATAGATGAGAACCATTTGCTTCCGGTTCACTAAAATCACTAGGAAAATGGCATCACAACAACCAGATAGAAGTAATCACACTTTTTTATTAAAAAAATGCAAAGCTTTTGTTTGCTGCTGTATTACTCGTTCCTGGACAGTTTTTCAAAGTGTCTAGAAAAATGGTCTTAGGGCAGAAGAGTCATAAAATGCCCTAGACTTAAGCTTTAGTCACACTAAACGACTTACCAACGATCACGACCAGCGATACGACCTGGCCGTGATCGTTGGTAAGTCGTTGTGTGGTCGCTGGGGAGCTGTCACACAGACCGCTCTCTCCAGCGACCAACGATGCCGAAGTCCCCCTGCAGCACCGGGTAACCAGGGTAAACATCGGGTTACTAAGTGCAGGGCCGCGCTTAGTAACCCAATATTTACCCTGGTTACCATTGTAAGAGTAAAAAAAAAAAAAACACTACATACTCACATTCTGATGTCTGTCATGTCCCCCGCCGGCGTCCACAGGGTTAAAACTGCTTTCGGCAAGAGCGCTGCTAATGCACGCGCTGCTGCCGAGAGCTTCCCTGCACTGACTGTGTCAGCATTGGCAGTAACAGCGATGACGTCACCGCTGTGCTCTGCTTTACGGCCGACGCTGACACAGTCAGTGCAGGGAAGCTCTTGGCCGGAGCGCGTGCATTAGCAGCGCTCCTGCCGAAAGCAGTTTTAACCCTGTGGACGCCGGGGGACGTGACAGACATCAGAATGTGAGTATGTAGTGTTTTTTTTTAAAACTTTTACAATGGTAACCAGGGTAAATATCGGGTTACTAAGCGTGGCCCTGCGCTTAGTAACCCAATATTTACCCTGGTTACAAGTGAACACATCGCTGGATCGGCGTCACACACGCCGATCCAGCGATGACAGCGTGTGATCAGCGACCAAAAAATGGTCCTGATCATTGCCCAACGACCAACGATCTCCCAGCAGGGGCCTGATCATTGGTCGCTGTCACACATAACGAGATCGTTAGCGGGATCGATGCTACATCACCAAAAGCGTGACGTTGCAATGATATCGTTAACGATATCGTTATGTGTGACTCCAGCTTTAAAGTGTTAACTCAAGTTATCCTTATCTATAGGATAACTTGGTGATTGCGTGGGGTCCAACAATGATCCCAAGTTTAGGGCTCTGGAACCCTGATAATAGGGCTCTGCTTATCTATCCTGAATGAAGCTGGGATATGCATGATTGTCCTCTGCGCCATTCATTGTCTATGTGACTGCCAAATATTGCTGAGCATAATGAAGAGAGCAGAGGACGACCATGTGCACCACTGCTTCATTCAGGACTGGGATGCAGAGCCCTGATCACTGAGGTTCACAGTGGTTGGGCCCCCAACAATCAGCATGTTATGCTCTATTAGGTAGATAGGGGATACTTTGATACTTTTGTGAATAACTCTTTAACAGATTTATTATTAGTGTACTAAAATATATTTAAAAATATAGCCTATAGCACATCAGCACTTATATAGTATCACTCTGTGTATCTGCATATGAGTCACCCGCCAGGGCCTAGAGGTACTCGATACTGGGGATGATACTTAAAGGGGATGTGTCACGGCGGCGGTGACCCGGTTCATGGCCCTGGGCACCCAAGTAAAAGGGGTAGTCTTTAAAGGGGATTGTGGAAATAAAGAAAGTTTGTGACGCCACCTTTAGTACTCAGTCAGGGGCGACCGACACTGCATTAAGGGGTCCTCTGGGGGTGATGGTATGGCAGCAAAGATGGTTTCACTTCCCACAGGTGAAGTGGGGTCCCCAGGGCTCCCGATGTGTTTGGCCAGAGTGGTGTGGTGCCAGAATAAACGAAGGACACAGGGTTGCAATGTCTTTACCTGGTTTACTGTTGGTAGTCATTTTCAGTCCAGGATACTGGCAACAGGTGACGGTGGAGTCCAGGCAGCCTGGAAACAGATTGAACCCCCTTGGTCAAGTCAGATTGGAAGCCTTCTACTATGCACTGAATATTAGTCCCTTGCTGCCTGCGGCTTTCTGACAAGATACTCTTTCTCTCCTGTCCTGGGACAGTATCTGCACGGTAGGCAACTCGAGCCATTTCCTTGGGGTCTCTATTCATGATGATTCTGGGCTCTGGTTGTTGCTGTACCTCAGGTGTAATGTGGGCAAGTCCCTTTCAGTTCCCTGCCCTCCGGTTCTCCTGTGGGACTTGTAGTTCCTCACAGCCTCGGGCTCCCGGCGCCTGGTTTCTGCACTTTAGCCCAGAAGGAGCCCAGTTACTGCTCCCTTCCAGCTCTTTGGTTCTCCTGTGCTCCTTCTCTTTTATTTGTCTGCACCAGACTAACTAACTCCTCCTCCATACCAGAATGTATATTATCTAGGGAAGCTTCGCTGAAAACCTGGTTCAGAGCTCCCTCTTCTGGCTTGGAGTTAGAATGTGTTGAATGTACAGCTTACCTCCCAAAGGGACTCTCCTCGTTTCCAGTCATGGCATCACCCTCCCCGAGAGGAAGGCAATACCACTGTGGTACATGAACCCCTGGGTGCCACAGATATGTTACTGGATTGAATTAGTACATTTTACACCTGTCTCACCAAGTTTTATAGTGTATAAATTTAAAGCAATATTAATAAATATTCACCATTATATATTATAAAGTTGCAGAACTTCTTATTGTACAACCCCAGTTCCAAAAAATTGGGACACTGTGTAAAATGTAAAGAGAACAAGAATGCAATGATTTGGGAATCCATGTTATCCATGTTTTGTTCACAACAGAGAATACAACACAGATCAGATGTTGAAAGTTAGAAATTTCTCCATTTCATTTGAAAAAATTAAATTGATATATATTGGTGGCATCACGTCTTTAAAAAAATTGGGTAATGGTTAACAGAGACTGGAAGAGTAAATGGTGCTAATAAAAACCAGCTGGACGGTCAATTTTCCGCTAAGTTACATGCCTGTATAAAAAGAACATGTTTGAGAGTTTCTCAAATGCAAATATGGTCAGAAGTACATCAATCTGTGAGCAACTGCATCTAAAAACTGTAGAACAATTTCATAAATATGATCCTGAACACAAAATTGCAAAGACTATGACCCCAGTTCATCAAAACTTTTACGCCATTTTTCGTAAGAAGCTTTGAAAAGCTGCAAAATTTTTGTGTAAAGCAAGGCTGCGCAAAAACTTTGCAACTTCTGGTGTTTACACGAGGGCTGTGGAGTCGGAGTCGGTATAAAATGGACCGACTCTGACTCCTGAAATATATAATAAATTGGATTCAGTGCAGTATGTGTTGTAAATATTTTCATAAGAATTTGGGAAAGTTATGAGATGTCCTATAAATGTCTGCTCTGTTCCTTATCTAAGGATCTCGGCTTTTAGTTGAGCTGAATCTGTACTGCACTTTCTGTACATGCTCAGTTGTGAGGCAGTCGGAGTTGCAGTCGGGTTTCAGGGAAATTGAGGAGTCGGAGTCTGACGTTTGGCTTACCGACTCCACAGCCCTCGTTTAAACACCATTTTCGGCCAGCTCTGACTCACTTGTCATGAATTTTACATTTGTCGTTTCTCATATATCCGCGTTTGAATTAAGCACCTCACACTACACCATGCCGCCTTATCAAGACTGAAATAAAAAAGGAATATCATCAAAATACTAAGATTCTGGAGAAATCCATGTGCACAAGCAATAAGGGACAAGGGGGCATCCTCTACATCTAGAGGAAACAAGGTTTCATCACAGACCCAGACGCAGATTCTTTACTGTAAGAGCAGTCAGACTATGGAACGCTCTGCCACATGATGTTATAATGGTTAATTCACTGCTAAAATTCAAGAAGGGCCTGGATACCTTTTTTGAAAAATATAATATTACAGGCTCTGGGCACTAGATTCTGTGATGGGGCGTTGATCCAGTGAGCTAGTCTTATTGTAGTATGGAGTCGGGAAGGAATTTCTCCCCTAATATGGAGCTACTTTTGTCTGCCCCATGGGGTTTTTGCTTTCCTCTGGATCAACATGTTTGGCTATAGGTTGAACTTGATGGACTTAAGTCTACCTTCAACCTTAAAACTATACATAGAACTATGAACAACTTATGCTCCCATCCAGTCAATGTCAATTTCAGGGAAGGTATTGCATATTTCAGCAAGACAATGCTAAACCACATACTGCATCCATCACAACAGCATAGATTCACAAAGAAAAGAGTTCGGGTGATGAGCTGGTCTACCTGCCGTCCAGATCTTTCACCAATAGAAGATATTTGGCACATTATGAAATGAAGAATCCAGCAAAGAAGACCCAGGACTGTGCTACAGCTAGAATTTCACATCAGTCAAGAATGGGACAATATTCTTCTTCCAAAACTTCAATTGGTCTCCTCACTTCCCAGGTGTGTACAGACTAACAGTAAAAAAAGAAGAGGGGATGCTACACAATGGTAGACACAGTGCTATCCCAACTTTTTTGGGTGTGTTACTGCCTAAATTAGTAATTTTTTTCAAATGAAAATGTTCAATGTTCTGTTGTGAGTAAAATATGGCTATGAGCGATTGCCAAATCATTGCATTCTTGTTTTCTTTATATTTTACACAGTGTCCCAACTTTTTTGAAATTGTGGTTGCAGAGAAGGCTTTAGTTGCTTACAGTCAGAAAACAATACATTAAACCTCCTTTATCTCCACTATGTATAATTCACAGATGCAAAAATAATAGTTTTTAAAATGATATTTATCGATACAGGGTATTATTTTTTAAATTGTTTGTTATTTACATATCTTTATTTTCTTACAGATGGAGCTATCACCTCATAATCCAACTCAGTCACACCCAAAGCCTAAGAATAATGTAATAGAAACTCCACGTACAAGTAATCTAAACTTTCTACGGGCTAAAAGGCTAAATTATTTTTGCGGGAAAAGTTTCCAAAATCTTTTATTGAAGACCGAAACATCACAAGATGCAGGGCAAACCTTCAGGACTGAAACGCCGCGTAGACGCCTCTCAGCACCATCTTCTAGTCATGTGATGGCATACTCCGATGTGCCCCAAAAAATGAATGCTGAATTTAAAGCAATGTCTCTCAATGGAGAAGCATCTTTACAAACTACAGAAAAAACAAAGCCTCATGTGCCAACTTTTGATCAAGATGTGCCTGCAAATCCAGGAAAAGAAGAACTTACAAATATTTCTGTTAATCACACTCAAACCTTACCAACAACAGAAATGGAAGGAAAGGAACATACTAAATATCGTAACACACTAAACATATCGACTGCTAATAGTTTACAACCCACAATATCAAATCCTCCAGCTCCTTCTGTCCATCTTAACCTGCAACCAGTGACAATGAAACACAAGAAAGATATACCTATACAACAAGGTCCACAAGCAATGCTGGAGAAGGCTGAGGGCAAAGTGTCATCTTTGGACCCCAAATTTCAATTATCTCACAAGGAACTGGAGGTTAAAGGCTCCCTTTCATACCATGGGCCAATGTCTACACTTTATCAAGTCAAGAATGACAAACAAATACCTCATAGTGAAATGAAACCAGATTTAGATGAATTTGATGTGCTCTCTTCTCACCGGAGTCTTTTAAGGAGTAGCTTTGTCTCTGATTTGGATCAAAACCTTTTAGATGATTTGTCTGTACCAGAAACAGAAAAACTTCACCATGTAATGACATGGGCTAAAAAATTCCTTGACAAATGCAACAGAGGAGAGTTGGCATCTGTCAACGGTGCTGTGTTGACAAAAAACATGACTGAAGATTCTTCTCTTGATTCCATTGGAAACACTAGAATTACTGCTAAACATCTGAGGTTGGATGACTATGACAGTAAAAAACTTCCTTGTCTTGGTGATAAAGTCAGCACATCTCTAAAAAGCCCCAGATGTGTGGCTAAACGCAAGTTAAAAAGTAAAGAAACACAACTAGATTCTTTTTTGGTTGGCCCTAACTATAGTTTACTTCAAAGTGACCATGGAGAATATGAAGACAATTTTTTTGAACCTCTTTTGGTGAAGAACAGTGATGAAAGGGATAATCTAAACATGAAGGGCTTTACTGACTCGGAAGAAGAATTTATTGGCAACATAAAACAAAGTACTGTTGACAATGATGATCTATTTGGAACTAGGCCCAAGCCCAACCATCAGGAGTATAATACACATATCTTCAGAGATATTAAATCAGATGTGGCCTTAAATGACAATTACATAAATCGAGGCTATGATTCAAGTTCACCAGACTCCTGTCTTAAGACAGTGAAGTTTCCCTCTACCCTAGAAGACCTTGAACTGAAAGAGAAAGGTTTAAAAAACACAGGTGACAAAGATGGTGGTAGAACAGACAGAACATTTTTGGTGAAAAAAGGTGAAAAGTCTGATGACAACACTTATATATTCGTATCCGGTAAGATTACAAACAGAAGACAACCAGCGGTACACAAGGTTGACTCCAACATGGATTTGTCTGATGGGTACACAAGAAAAATATATCAAGAGTGCCCTACCTGTAGTTTTACCAATACCACTAGTTCTAACTGGTGCTCAGAATGTGGTTTAGCTTTAAACCGTGAAGAGGTCCAACCTATCCGAAATTTTGAATTACCAAACCCATATTTATCAGATGATAAGGATGTGGATGACTTTTTTATCATAGACAACCAAAAAAGGAATTTTGATCACTCTCTGTCACAGAAAAATGCAAACGAATTAGAAAGTGCGGTGTGCTGGGAGGACAGCTCCGATGTGGTCTCTGACAGTGAAAGCAGTGAACTGGACAAGTATTTTTTTTATGTTAAACAGCTAGATATACTAAGAAGTCAAGAAAAAGAGCAGCAAACTAAATTTGATCAATGTGATCATACCAGTGAAACTTCAAGTGATGATGAGTCTTCTCGGGATTATTTCATGCTTCGTGCAAGTGGTCAATCCAAACCTGAGGTTGAAACGAAGACTCTGGGACCTGAGATACAGCATGTTGGTGATGAAGCTATGAAAGATAGAACTCTTATAGGATTCAATGAGCACATTATTGGGACCGAAGGGTCCAACGTCAAGGGTCTTCTAGGTAAAAAATTTGATGATAATGATAACTTTTAACATTTCTTTATGATTTTATTAGAAGGAGTCTGGCATTTTAACATGTATGATCAGATATATATTTCATAATCCCATTATGATATATATATATATACAGTATATATATATATATATATATATATACATATATATATGTATATATATATATATATATATATTCTGGTTGATATACTGTATATTCATATAGTCATGGGTGTTGCTTATGTAGTGGTGACTGTACAGATTCTTTTATATTTAATAAACTGAAGTAGTCAATTGGGATCTCCACAGTTATTGCTCCATTTAGTTAATAACCAAGTTGTAATGCATTTTTGCATTTTATTCTAAACTTAATACCATGCTATACAACATCTGAGACAATAAATTCTACTTTACTTAACATAGTTATTACTCTTAAAAGTTGATTTATACCTATTGTTACATATTTTAGATAGAAAGCTGCAAAAAGTCCCAAAAATTTCATCAAAAGTGACTGGTCCTAAGAGGTATTGGGAGAAGTCCAGTATTGCTTGGTCCTCATACACACACGGAGAGCTGAAGCCAAGGTTTGCTTATCTTGTCATATTGTAGCTCTTTCATAGGTTTTGAAGTGTCATTTTTGGAGAATGTGGAACGTTCAGTACTAGACTTCACTAATATCTACAGAATAACAAACATCTAAAGAGTTAGTTTATTATTACCATCTAAGAATTCTTAGTTCATTCTAAGAATGATCACCGACTGGCTGTGTACAAGCAATCATTTACTGGAGACTAATTTTTCTAAAGGAACAGATCTCTAATACTATCGTTCTGTGTGTATAGAATATCATGTTCTTAGCAGCACTTCACCTGCTTACACAAGACAGTGTGCTGCCTTTTAACTACTATTTTTATGGTTGGATAACAATCTTCAACTAATAATTGGCAGCCTGTTTAGATGGGCTAATAGTCATCAACAAGCTTTCCTACAAATGCTCACTCACTGATTATTGGCTCGATTAGACCATAAGAACACTGGAGCCAATTTATCCTTAAATCTCTTGATCTGGTGGACTAATCCATCCTTTGGTAATAACTGCAAATTAAAGGATTAAATAGCAATTAGTCAATCACTGGGTCGCATCCATTTGTAAAGGGATGACGTCTTAAGCCAACCCTGGATGCAAGTGACTAGAAGGTGTTCATAGCGCAGATTAATTTGGGGTGACGAGAGTATCCAGGATTCTTCTTCACCACTTTTCATTTAGCAATAATTCTTTTCCCTCAATTAGCTGTGTAATTTATCCTGAGGCCATGTTCACACATTGCGTCGGGTCCCTGCGGGTTTTCCCGCAGCGGATTTGATAAATCTGCAGGGCAAACCCGCTGCGGTTATCCCTGCAGATTTATCACGTTTTGTCCTGCGGGTTCCGCTGCGGGATTTTACCCCTACTATTGATGCTGCATATGCAGCAATATGCAGCATCAATAGTAATGTTAAAAATAAAAAAATCATGGTATACTCACCCTCTGACGTCCCGATCTCCTCGGCGCTGCAGACGGCAGTCCGGTTCCAAAGATGCTGTGCGAGAAGGACCTTCATGACGTCACGGTCATGTGACCGCGACATCACCGCAGGTCCTGGTCGCATAGCAAACCTGAGACCGGACGGCCGCGTGCAGCACTGAGAGGTGAGTATAACATTATTTTTTATTTTAGTTCTTTTTTTAACCACAAATATGGTTCCCGGGGCCTGGAGGAGAGTCTCCTCTCCTCCACCCTGGGTACCACCCGCACATTATCCGCTTACTTCCCGCACGGTGGGCACAGCCCCATGCGGGAAGTAAGCGGATCAATGCATTTCTATGGGTGCAGAATCGCTGCGATTCTGCACAAAGAAGTGACATGCTGCGGGTTATAAACCGCTGCGTTTCTGCGCGGTTTTTCCTGCAACATGTGCACAGCGGTTTGCGGTTTCCATAGGGTTTACAGGTTACTGTAAACGCAATGGAAACTGCTGCGGACCCGCAGCTGCAAATTCGCCGCGGTTCCGCAGTAAAAAACGCAACGTGTGGACATAGCCTAATTTGCTCATCTTGCACACATTAAGTAGGTTATCCCCGATAACAAGCCAGTGTATTTTTTTCATACTGTACCTGTTCTTTAAGTAAGATGGATTTTCCTACACGCAAGAGCTGAGCACAAAGCTTCCTTGGCGCTGGATATTATAATGATAAAAAACACTTTAATATTTTATTGAACTCTTGTCATTGCTTCCAGGTCAGCAGAACAATGTTTGATTCAGTAGTACGAGGCTCCCTGTGGCCTATGTGGTTATTTTCTTTCTATCATCTTATTCACCCAGAGAAGACTGCACTGCAATTACAGCCAATTTAAAAGAGAATAGCCCCATAATTTTCAGCTCACCAGCTCGCGGGCAGACTCCAGACCTACATTATTAGCTTTATTACAACCCCAGCACAAATATTCTACTTAGTATAAATAACAAGAGCTTATGTTATAAAGGTGGGCGTAATATTTACTGTGTAGTCCGCAAAACCATGGTAGTGATATGGTACATTACGATGCTAACCTTTAGGATCAGTGCAAATGACAGCCACGCATAGTGGTACATACCATGGTCCCTACAGGTCAATAATATGATCCTTCATGATCTGGCTGCATGCTGGCTGCAATATTGGATTGAAGTTCATTCTCTGTCCTCCGTAGTACATGCCTGGCAATCTTGCCTTGCGCAGGCGTGTAATATGGAGGATAGAGAATGAACTTCAATCTAATATTGCAGCCAGCATGCAGCCAGCGGGTAAGGAAAGGGTGAATCAAACACCCAAAAACCCCGCCTCCATGGCTGAAGATTGTTCCCTCCAAATTCAGGTGACAGAGTCCTTTAAAGGGTTTGTCTCACAAAAAATATTATTCAAAACTCAATAGAGCATGAGAATAGAAGTGTGTTTTCAATAAACAGCAAATCAAATAGTCCAGTTTTGTAGTATTCATTGCACTTTTTAAAAATAAATTTTTTAAAAAGTGCTCCTTGCCGTTTCACCTATGGCTGTAGTGTAGGTCCATGTTCATTGGTGGACGCACATGCTTGGTAGATTCCTTGCTCTTTACCTGCCTATGCCGGTCTGACAGTGAGTAGGCTGATACTCTGGGAACAAGGAGAGAATTGTAGCTATTAGGTAATAAGCAGGGGCAAGAAACATGGACATGAAGAAGATGATAGCTAAATAGATAGATGTGGGGAAGATGACAGAAAGCTAGATGAATAAATAATTGATATGAGGAAAATAGGTAAACTGAACATTAACTGTTGTGGTAATTCTACTCACTTGGAAGCAGGATGAGGTATCACAGGAACCGTTTCTATTTACAAGTCTGGCTGGTTTATTTTAGTCCACATAAACCGTACCACAAGCAAAGGAAATAAACAGCCTTTCAGTGCAGGCAAAACAAAGGAAACAGTTCAAATAACGGCACTTTAGTGACATTTCGGCTGGATAGCATCCACTATACCAGCTTAATCTGGAAACATCACACAGGAGGCCTTCTTACTTCCACACACTGATCATGTGTGACAAAAGCAGGTCCCATATTACAACATGAACCACGCCCAGGGGTGGGGTATGCGGGCAGCCAGACCCACCCATCTCTCTGGCTGCCCGTAAACCTGGCCCAGATGCCCTAACAAGCCTCAAGTACTATGTGTACTAAAGCATTACTCCAGGTTTACATCACAGAGGACAACCACCTCTGTGATACATATTTCCCATCTGTTATGTTTACAGCAGCCACCTTACATACCTCCACCCTCTGACCAAAATCCGTGGTGCTTGGCACCTTCTATCACTAGACACCAGATTCTTGAAAGAGCATGAGCATTACTATGTAGCTTCCCAGCTCTATGTTCCACATGGAAGCCGAAATCCTGCAGGGCTAGAAACCAGCGGGTATCTCGAGCATTTCTCCCCTTTGTCTCCCTCATCCACCTGAGTGGGGCATGATCTGATACTAATTTAAATTTTCACCCTAACAGATAGCATTTCAATGTATAAACCGCCCATTTTATGGCTAGGCATTCCTTTTCTCTGATGGAATAATTTTTCTCAAATTCCAACAGTTTCCTACTCGGGTAGAGAACGGGGTGCTCCTCTCCATGTATTTAATGAGAAAGGACCACTCTTAATCCGACTTTTGAGGCATACACCTGGAGTACAAATTCCTTCTTAAAGTCGGAGGCTACCAGGACTGATTGCTTATACAGAGCTACTTTCAGTTCTTGAAAGGCCATCTCCGCCTCCGAAGTCCAGTTGTCCACAGCTGATTTTGTCCTCTTAAAATTGTCAGTCAGGGGTGCGGCCATCATGGCAAAGTTTGTGAGGAACCTTCTGTAGTACCCCAAGGCCCTAACTTGCTTCTTTGAAAGTAATCTCGGCCCGATCTGGATTGTGCCCACTATATTGATATGGGGCTTGATCTCGCCTCTACCTACTACATATCCTAGGTTTTTCACCTCTTCTTTCCCCATGGCACATTTTTTTTATTTGTAGTAAAACCCAGCCTTGCTGGTGACATCTGGGCCAATATAACCTCATAATGACCCATTCTTTGGTTTTGTCCTCACCAGATTACCACTCAAGACATGTGAATGGGCCATGTCCAACACCCTCCGTCTATAGGGTTCTGAGGCCAACATTTGCTCCACTACTTCCTCTCTCAACTTGGTAACCCAATACAGTGGTCCCCACTCATCATAAAATAGGGAAACCTGGTGTCAATGACTGGCTTCAGCCCTCTGCCATTTCTAACAGTTACATTGGAATTAGGTCCTTATGTTGGGTGGACTCAAAATTTTCCCCGTTCATCCCTAACTCAGGAATGTCAGCCTCAGGGGATACTACCTCCTTATCCACCACAGGAACAGAGAAGGGAGACCCATAAGACTCTGGGTGTGGTGAGACTTCTTTAGGGGTGACCGAGCCCTGTCCCCTTCCCCTACAAGTCCAAAAAAAACAAACAAAAGTCCTGGCCTATGATTATTGGGTGCAATATATCCTGGACAATGCCGACCTCATGGGACTCAGTACCTGGGGCTATCTCAATGACCACTCTGGCCACTGACTAGTCTTTAGCATCCTCGTGAATGTAGCGGATGCCAACCTTCCTCCCAGGGAACAGTTGAAAAGGAAGTGTGGCCCTCACAAGGGTCACCAAACTCCTTGAGTCTAGCAGTCAAGTCATTTTCAGACCACATTTTATGGGAAAAACTTGTGGTTCCTTGCTGGTTGGACCATCCACACTGCAGCACTGCAGGCCAGAATGCATAGTATGAACACCTGTGTCCCAGGCTACAGTCCATCTGCTTGATGGTTAGTAGTCAATAGGTGACCTGGGCTGTGACATTTCCAGCATATTATATCACCAGCTTCGGTATTACCCCTTTGGATCCTTGATGCCCCTTTTGAACATCAGTCCCCTGTTGAGATCGCCAGTATGGAGAGGGTTACCCTCGACCCCCTGATACCTTTCAGGTCATCGGCATTCCGGTGATCTCCCGGTGCAACCCAAGTCTGCATTGGCTGTGGAAGGGAATACATGAACTGGTCCATTACCACTCGCTCTACCATTTGTGCTGGGGAAGAAGATTCTGGCTGCAACCATTTTTGGACCAGGTGTAGTAGATCAAACATTTTGGAGCAAGGGGGTTTGTCACAGTGATATGACCCGTTGTGCCCTGACTGTCATTGTTACCCCCAGCGAGCCAAAATTTCAGTTTCCAGTATTGCAGATTCTTTGACATATTGTAAGGCTAAATTATAGTAGGTCTTATGGGGCTCACCCGTTCAGAATGGCGTAAGCACTTCTGTCCATTGCTCTGGCAGGAGTTTCTCCTTTTCGGGTGATCCTTTCAAAAACAGTTAAAAAAGGCCTCTATGTCATCATCCAGGGTCATTTTCTGCAAGGCTTCCCTAACGGCCTTCACGATGGAAAAATCATCAGTTGACCTTGGAGTCCGAGCTGGTGCTGTGTCACTAACTGCATCTGTGAAGAGCTCCATCTGCCGTGTAAGCAACTCATGTTGCTGCCGCTGCGGCTGTTGCTGGAGCTACTACATCAACAAATTGTTTCCTGTTGTGCTAGTTGTTGTTGCTGGGCTTGCTGCTGTTGCTGGACTTGGAACAGGTGCTTGATCAGATCCTCCGTTTTGTCCAATCGCTCTTCTATCATTATAGCCACCTTTAACCAGGACATGTAGTTTGTCCACAGCTGTCACACTTGATTCCTGGGGATCTTTCCGCCACTTCTAGCACCAACTATGTTAATGTTACTCATTTGGGAATGGGATGAGGTATCACAGGAACCAGAGGCGTAGCTAGGGGTTCAGCTCAGGGGGGGCGAAACATGTGAGTGGGCCCCTAACAAGCGGACATATCATTAGTGCAAACTATGCGGCAGCACATGGGCCCAAGAGTTAAGGGGGCCCATTTCTACCTCTAAATAAGGTGCAATTTTGTATTTTTAGAAGTTCTTGGGCAGCAAAGGGCCCATATATTGTTCTAGCACATGGGCCCTTTTCTGTCTGTGTCCACCTGTGGCCCTGGTCCATAATTGTAACTAAGGTGGGAATAGGGGAACCTCAGGAGATGACTGCACTGTTATTGAAAATAAATCTCTATACAGTAACCAGCACTGATATTACCGCCATACGGTAATACCATATAGTGGTAGATACCAGTCCTGCATGACATAGAGAGATCACAGTACAGTTGTAGATGGTGACTTACAGAGGACGTTCTTTCTGGAGGAGCCATTCACTTTTCCCATCTGTGTATACTATTACTTCCACATTTTTCAGTCACCGCTCTGTGTATAGAGAGCGACGACTGTAACTGATGCCCCGGGACAGACTGACAGCCGGTACAGCGCTATCTGCCACCCAGTAGTTAGGCTTCAATGCTTCGTAAGTGCCTACTTAATATTTAGGAGTCCCCCTATGTACAGTAATAATGGCCCCAGCATCGCTGATGAGAGCAGGAGGTCATGTGACGATTTTCTTCTATTGAGAGAAGTCAAACTTGTCTAGTCAACACGTGCAAATAGCAAACGTGGTCGCATGACCGCCTGATCACACCAGAGGTCTTGGCATGAGCGCCTGATCACACCAGTGGTCTTGGGGTCTCATGATGGCAGGTGCACCCCATCTTGATTTGGCAGTCTGTAGAGTGACTGCAGACAATTATCCCAAGCCTTTAATAACTTAAAGGGAACCTGTCACCCCCCAGGGCCTATTAACCCCTTAGCGACCGCCGATACGCCTTTTAACGGCGGCCGGTAAGGGTACTTAAACCACAGCGCCGTTTGCAGGATCCGTTTCTTATTCAAAACGACGGATTGCGACGGATGCCAAATGACGCAAGTGTGAAAGTAGCCTTAGGGCTAGGGTTAGGGTTGGGGCTAAAGTTAGGGCTAGGGTTGGGGCTAAAGTTAGGGTTAGCGTTGGGATTAGGGTTTGGATTAGGGTTGGTATTAGGGTTAAGGTTGGCATTAGGGTTACGCTTGGGATTAGGGTTAGGTTTGGGATTAGGGTTAAGGTTAGGGTTGTGATTAGGGTAAGGGTTAGGGTTGTGATTAGGGGTGTATTGGGATTAGGGTTAGGTTTGAGATTAGGATTAGGGGTGTGTTGGATTTAGGGTTTTGATTAGGGTTATGGTTAGGGTTGACATTAGGGTTGTTTTGGCGTAAGGGTTGTGATTATCGTTAGGGTTAGTGATTAAGGATTATGGGTCAGGTTGGGATTAGGGTTAGGGGTGTGTTGGGGTTAGGGTTGGAGCTAGAATTGGGGGGTTTCCACTGTTTAGTTACATCAGGGGGTCTCCAAACACGACAGCCAATTTTGCGCTCAAAAAGTCAAATGGTGCTCCCTCCCTTCTGAGCTCTGCCGTGCGCCCAAACAGTGGGTTACCCCCACATATGGGGCATCAGCGTACTCGGGATAAATTGGACAACAACTTCTGGGGTCCAATTTCTCTTGTTACCCTTGTGAAAATAAAAACTTGGGGGCTACAAAATCTTTTTTGTGGAAAAATATTTTATAAATTTCTGTGAAGCACTTGGGCATTCAAAGTTCTCACCACACATCTAGATAAGTTCCATGGGGGGTCTAGTTTCCAAAATGGGGTCACTTGTGGGGGATTTCTACTGTTTAGGTACATCAGGGGCTCTCCAAACGCGACATGGCGTCCAATCTCAATTCCAGCCAATTCTACATTGAAAAAGTAAAACGGCACTCTTTCTCTTCCAAGCTCTGCGGTGCACCCAAACAGTGGTTTACCCCCACATATTGGGTATCGACGTACTCAGGAGAAATTGCACAACAACTTTAGTTGTCTAATTTCTCCTGTTACCCTTGTGAAAATAAAAATTTGTGGGCAAAAATATCATTTTTGTAGAAAAAATGCGATTTTTTTTCACGGCTCTACGTTATAAACTTCTGTGAAGCACATGGAGGTTCAAAGTGCTCACCACACATCTAGATAAGTTCCTTAAGGGGTCTAGTTTCCAAAATGGGGTCACTTGTGGGGGGTTTCCACTGTTTAGGCACATCACGGGCTCTCCAAACGCGACATGGCGTCCAATCTCAATTCCAGCCAATTCTACATTGAAAAAGTAAAACGGCGTTCCTTTACTTCCAAGCTCTGCGGTGCACCCAAACAGTGGTTTACCCTCACATATGGGGTATCGACGTATTCAGGAGAAATCGCACAACAACTTTTGTGGTCTAATTTCTCCTCTTACCCTTGTGAAAATAAGAATTTGTGGGCGAAAAGATCATTTTTGTGTAAACAAAAGCGATTGTTTATTTTCACGGCTCTACGTTATAAACTTCTGTGAAGCACTTGGGGGTTCAAAGTGCTCACCACACATCTAGATAAGTTCCTTAAGGGGTCTAGTTTCCAAAATGGTGTCACTTGTGGGGAGTTTCCACTGTTTAGGCACATCAGGGGCTCTCTAAACGTGACATGGCGTCCGATCTCAATTCCAGCCAATTCTGTGTTGAAAAAGTCAAACGGCGCTCCTTCACTTCTAAGTTCTGCGGTGCGCCCAAAAAGTGGTTTACCCCCACATATGGGGTATTGGCGTATTCAGGAGAAATTATCGTTACATTTCTGTTTTTACACTTGTGAAAATAAAAAAAATGGTTCTGAATTAAGATGTTTGCAAAAAAAAGTTAAATGTTCATTTTTTCCTTCCACATTGTTTCAGTTCCTGTGAAGCACGTAAAGGGTTAATAAACTTCTTGAATGTGGTTTTGAGAACCTTGAGGGGTGTAGTTTTTAGAATGGTGTCACACTTGGGTATTTTCTATCATATAGACTCCTCAAAATGACTTCAAATGTGATGTGGTCCCTAAAAAAAAATGGTCTTGTAAAAATGAGAAATTGCTGGTCAACTTTTAACCCTTATAACTCCCTAACAAAAAAAAAATTTGTTTCCAAAATTGTGCTGATGTAAAGTAGACATGTGGGAAATGTTACTTATTAAGTATTTTTCGTGACATATCTCTCTGATTTAAGGGCATAAAAATACAAAGTTTGAAAATTGCCAAATTTTAAAAATTTTCGCCATATTTCCGTTTTTTTTCATAAATAATCGCAAGTAATATCGAAGAAATGTTACCACTAACATGAAGTACAATATGTCACGAAAAAACAATCTCAGAATCAGCGGGATCCGTTGAAGCGTTCCAGAGTTATAACCTCATAAAGTGACAGTGGTCAGAATTGCAAAAATTGGCTCGGTCATTAAGTACCAAATTAGCTCTGTCACTAAGGGGTTAAGGTAAAAGAGCCACCTTCTTCAGCATTATGGCTGCATTCTGTGAAGGTGGCTCTTATGTTTTTTATCCCTTATAATAACGCTGAAATATTCACTTTTATAAATTGTGCGCCATACCTGTATTGAGTCCGGGGGGTACGTTTTCTCCCCCTGACTCAGCCGCCTCGCAGCCGTTCATCATCCCACCGAGCACCGCCTCCTTTCTATCTTGTGCGGTCACCGGCGCTCTGCAATTATTTCTCGGGCATGCGCAGTGCGCGCTGCCCTGGAACTTATATCAAGTGATGTAAGTAGATCGCACCTGCGCATAGCGCCAGATTCCCAGCCCCGCAGTGTGAATAAATCATAATACACTGCAGGGCGGGATCTCGGTCCTCCGCTATACGCAGGCGCGATATCAGTGCATCAGCTGATGTGAGTTCCAGGGCAGCGCACACGGAGCATGCCCGAAAAATGAGAGCCCAGGCATCGGCGCCTGGTGGGATGATGGACGGCTGGGAGACGGTTGTGTCCGGGGACAAAAGACGTTCCCCCCAGACTCAATTCAGGTATGCGGCGCAATTTATAAAAGTGAATATTTCAGCGTTATTAGGGAACAAAAACATAAGAGCCACCTTCACAGAATGCAGCCTTAGTGCTGCTGAAGGTGGCTGGCTCTATTACCTTAATAGGCCCTGGGGGTGGGGGGGTGGGTGACAGGTTCCCTTTAATAAATTAATTATAAGCAATTTATTCTTATAACATAGAATAACATACCGTATTTTTCGGACTACAAGACGCACTTTTTCCCCCCCAAAAAAGGGGGGAAAATGAGGGGTGCGTCTAATAGTCGCAATGCAGGCTTACCCGTGGCGGCAGAGGTGCGGTGGCAGAGGTGCAGCGGCAGAGGTGCGGCAGCAGAGGTGTGGCGGCAGAGGAGGCGCAGTAAGCTGGGTCCCTTTCTCCGGTGAGGTGATGCAGCAGCCCGGTATGCAGCAGAGCCGGGTGAATCCTCTTGTTATCGGTGGTGGCGGCCATTTTCTGGAGGCCACGCGTGCGCAGATGGAGCGCTCTGCTTCCCGGGGCTTCAGGAAAATGGCCGCGGGAGGCCGCGCGTGCGCAGATGGAGATCGCGGCGGCCATTTTCCTGAAGCCCCGGGAAGCAGAGCGCTTCATCTGCACGCGCGGCCTCAGGAAGATGGCCGCGCCCACCGATAACAACAGGATTCACCCGGCTCTGCTGCATACCGGGCTGCTGCATCACCATACCGGGGAAAGGGACCCCGCTTACTGCGCCTCCTGTGCCGCTGGACCTCTGCCACCGCACCTCTGCCACCACGGTAAGCCTGCATTGCCTGCACGGTAAGCCTGGGACCCCTCTCACGCCATACATCTCACTGCACCTCCTGATCCCAGCACCTCCTGATCCCAGCACCTCCTGATCCCAGCACCTTCTCATCCCAGCACCTCCTCATCCCAGCACCTCCTGATCCCAGCACCTCCTGATCCCAGCACCTCCTGATCCCAGCACCTCCTCATCCCAGCACCTCCTCATCCCAGCATCACCCCATTTCTGCTGACACCTTGCCTCCTGTGACCCTGCTCTGCCACCGCCAGGTAAATTCGGACAATAAGACGGACCCCCATCTTATAAAAAATCTTTTTTTCTGCAATTTTCACCCCAAATTTGGAGTGCGTCTTATGGTCCGGTGCGTCTTATAGTCCGAAAAATACGTATATATAACATAGCCCGTGGTTACTGTATTGTTATTCTTGTTAGGGGGCAGACAGACGGACGTATTTCTCATGTGAGGATCGCATCGCATTCCTCGGACTGACCGTCGGCTCTCCTGACCTGAGGCTGACAGTTGCATAGTAATCTATCACGCTGTCAAGCTTATGTCAGGAGACATAAGGCGTACATCAGTCCACCAGTGCCCCCTTACCCACGTCAGCCCTCACAATACCCTCAAACTCTCCCATTCACCCCCACAGTGCCCTGTCCCCCTGCACACCAACAATAACCCCCATCGTTTCACATTTACCCCACAGTGCCCTGTCCCCCTGCACACCAACAATAACCCCCATCGTTTCACATTTACCCCACAGTGCCCTGTCCCCCTGCACACCAACAATAACCCCCATCGTTTCACATTTACCCCACAGTGCCCTGTCCCCTTGCACACCAACAATAACCCCCATCGTTTCACATTTACCCCACAGTGCCCTGTCCCCCTCCCACAATACCACCATCCTCTCTCATTCACCCCCACAGTGCCCTGTCCCCCTGCACACCAACAATAACCCCCATCGTTTCACATTTACCCCACAGTGCCCTGTCCCCCTGCACACCAACAATAACCCCCATCGTTTCACATTTACCCCACAGTGCCCTGTCCCCCTGCACACCCACAATAACCCCCATCGTTTCACATTTACCCCACAGTGCTCTGTCCTTTCCCACTTCAGCCCCTACAATAACACAATCCTCTCACATTCACCCCCACAGTGACCATGATATGCCTAAGCCAAATTACAATAAATTCCATCCCCACTTACTGATGAAGTTTTCAGGCAGTGAGGAGAACCAGGAAGTGTCCAGAGAGATGCAGGAGGGCACTAGGACCCAGCATGCCTCAGCCAAACCAAGCACAGCCAGAAAGTAACTGCAGCTGCTGCCAGGAAGAGACTCCTTGGGTGAGACCACATCGCACTCTGCAGGAGGGAGGCTGTGCAGCCAGCATTGTGCTGCTCTCTCCCTGACACCTCAGACTCGGCAGTGGATCTCCTGGTGGGCCCCTTCAGGTGACTGGGCCCGGGGCAATGGCCCCCTCTGCCCCCCCAGTAGCTACGCTACTGACAGGAACCATTTCTTTATTGTAGTTTAATAACAGTCACAGGGGCCAATTCATTAAGACTGGTGATTCAGATGCCAGTATGACAAAGTCACTTGCAAGTAGCTGGAGAGGAGATATGTTTCGCTGAGGCTCATGGCTTCAGTGATCTAGAAACCCAGAAGTTGTTCCTGCAGCATGCTAATTGTTGCAAGGAGGTAGCAGCCAATTGAAATAAAGGACTGGGTTTTTAGTGGACAATAGTGGTGAGCGAATATACTCGTTACTCGAGATTTCCCGAGCACGCTCTGGTGTCCTCTGAGTATTTTTTAGTGCTCGGAGATTTCGTTTTTATTGCCGCAGCTGAATGATTTACATCTGTTAGGCAGCATAAGTACATGTGGGGGTTGACTGGTTGCTAGGTAATCCCCACATGTACTTATGCTGGCTAACAGATGTAAATCATTCAGCTGCGGCAGTAAAAAATAAATCTCCGAGCACTAAAAAATACTCGGAGGACACCCGAGCATGTTCGGGAAATCTCGGGTAACGAGTATATTCACTCATCACAACCATAGTGGACAACCATAGAGTGGGTGAGAGGTTGTGCACCTTATCTCCACTCCAGGGTGTGGTCTGGGGCTTAAATAGCTGGCCTCTAGAGGAAGTAGTTGTTCATTGTCTGGAGATGAATACTCCAGAGAAGTATTTGTGTCTGTGTGGAGAAGGACTGTGTTTTGTTTTGCTGTTTTGCCCAGGGGACTGTGTTTACTTTTTCAGCTTGGTTTATGCTGCACTTAATAAACCAGAGTTCCGTTTCTACCTCTGTGTCTAGCCAAGTGAGTGTATCTACCACACCAGTCTTAATAAAAGGCTCACCGTAGTACAAGACGACAAACTCATGAAGAGTAGCACGCCTCCTGATGAATTTGTCACATCTTCTCAAGGGCATGCACCTCCGCTGCACCTGACTGGAGTAGCATTTCTGGATTGAAAAATGCAATTTTTGCAGAATTTGATGGTCCTTCTAAACCCATTTTTTAAAAATTATAATTAAAAAAAATTAGTTGAGTTAGGGAGTCTGACCCACAAACTGAGTCCTTAAAGTGTAATCGTCATTTCAATTTTTATTTAATAAATCAATAGTAATATATATATTGCAGCGGCGCTTAGTATAAATATTCTCGTATTGCTGCAAATTTAGACAATAACCACTTTTTGTCAGTATATAGATATAATGTTATAGATATACTTGCGCAAATTGAGACTTAGGAAACAGCACACACATTTACTGGAGGTACTGTAATAGAGCATGGACAAACTGAAAAAAATACACATAAATATATAATGCACTTGGCCCGTAGTTAGCACCTTACTGGGCTTAGCATAGCCCTTTGTGGATGGTAGCAACCTAAAAGATTATCAATACATTCAGTGCAAGATTATGGTAAAACATAGACAGACTGCTAGTGCAGACCCTAGAATGTACTTTGCCCGAAAGATGCCCACCTGAAAGCAATATGATAAGGCAAATACCCACAACATAAGGGGATTGATGACACCATGCATATGAAACAATCGCAAGTGGGTTAAATAAATAGTCTTTCAGAGTATGTGTGCACGTAAGAATTTCTTGCAGAAAATTCCTGAAGAAAACCGGACATTTTCTGCAAGAAAACCGCATGCGTTTTTACCGCATTTTTTGCTAGTTTTTTTCCGGAGCTTTCCCAATGCATTATATAGCGGGGAAAATGCGAAAAAAACGCAAAACCTGCTGCGTTTTTTACCGCAATGCGTTTTTTCGCAGAAGAAAACGCATCATGTGCACAGAAATTGCAGAATGCATTCTAAATGATAGGATGCATATGTATGCATTTTTTAATGCGTTCTTATCGTGTTTTCATAGCGAAAAAACGCCAAAAAAAAATGCGAACAAAACACAACGTGTGCACACAGACTAAAAGTCGTCCCTTAAGGGTTCACAGTCTGAGTAAAAAAACAAAAAGAGTTCAAAATCCTTGTTGGGTATAAGTTCCTCTAGATCTAGTAGAAAGCTTGTATTGTCAGTTGTAAGACATGCATGTATTTGTAGGAGGAAAAGTGGTAGAAGCAGCCCTGGCCGGTGGCAAAACTTCTATTGATGAGGTGATGCGGCGTGCTTCAGACAGATTAACCGGGTCGGAAATCTGATGGGTGCACGCCGCTTGTTACCTTAGTTGGAGCTCCTGTCTTGATCAGGCCGATTCTTCTTCTTTGGTGATGCATCCTGTGATGTATCCTGTGATGCGTCGAGAGTCCCGGCTTCTGGCTGTGTTCACTGTGAAAAAGCTTTGAAAAAGCTGAACCGCGAAACGCACATCAGGGGCATCTGGGAAGCCTTGGGAGTCACCCTTACTCATGGGTAAGCATGCGGATATAATTGCAGTTCTTCTGGGCTCATGATGGGTATGTTACCTATATATGTAATGACGCTTTTCTGATGGGTATAGCCATTGAACTCTGCGTGGTCTGACCATAACCGTGCCTATACCTTGATGGGATACAATTCATCTCCCACTCCTTCCGTATTTATCGCCAGGTTTCCCCTTGTACCTCCTGTTTTTGGGTCTTTATTGTAATTTGTATATCTATTTATTTGTATATATGATTTGTTTAAATAAAATAACCTTTTTATCATGATCAGTGGGACATTGAGTATGCTCCATTTTTTTGTGCATATAGAATTGTACCAATTGTAACTTCCATCTCCTTGACTGCGAATTCCAAGATGGGACCTCCGAGATACCAGGCCTCTCTTACCCCTTTAATCCTTATACCCCAGAACTATTAATACCCCTAAATTAAAACACGACAATTATTTCTTTTGGATAATTTGGCCACAGCGGCCATTTTATTAATAACAAACATAAACAACCATTTATACATTTGTATAAAAGCTTGAGGGGAGGGTTCTTGGAGCTAATAAATCTGGCACCTAATAGGCAAAAGCCCAAAACCAACATGAAAAAACCCTTCTTTACCCTCAGCCGTAACCACCAGCTCGAGGGCACCATGTAACCCGTTTACCGGGCAAACCAACCCCAAAGCTCCCGAGGTAAAATTCCCGTCCAGAGCCAGTAAACCAAAGCCAGATCAGCCCCATGAAACCAACTCCAAGAACCCCGCTCCCCGCCAACCAGCCACTGTGACAACAGTATAACATAAACCCCTACAAAGTACAAAATTAGCACCTAATTCCCCAACTATTCCCTCGTTACCCTTATAAAGCGCCCGAAGCAAGGACCAAAAACAAGGGAGGGTGGGTGGGCTTCACAGGTCGGATATCTAAAAGTAATGTCCCCCTTTCCCGCACTTTTCCCATAACCCGCCCCATAACTCTGGCCACCCCCCTACTCCTCCCCATCCCTTAAACCAATCCCCTCTCCCTGCATTATTATTTAAAAATTGCTCCCCTGCATTCCCTTGGCAACGCAGTCATGGGGGGCTTTCTTTAACTCCGTTCCTACAGCCCCCCCTCTTGACTGCGTATTCCAAGATGGGACCTCCGAGATACCAGGCCTCTTTTACCCCTTTAATCCTTATACCCCAGAACTATTAATACCCCTAAATTAAAACACGACAATTATTTATTTTGGATAATTTGGCCACAGCGGCCATTTTATTAATAACAAACATAAACAACCATTTATACATTTGTATAAAAACTTGAGGGGAGGTTTCTTGGAGCTAATAAATCTGGCACCTAATAGGCAAAAGCCCAAAACCAACATGAAAAAACCCTTCTTTACCCTCAGCCGTAACCACCAGCTCGAGGGCACCATGTAACCCGTTTACCGGGCAAACCAACCCCAAAGCTCCCGAGGTAAAATCCCCGTCCAGAGCCAGTAAACCAAAGCCAGATCAGCCCCATGAAACCAACTCCATGAATCCCGCCCCCCGCCAACCACGAGCAGCACTGAACACCTCAGGCTCGCGAGTGCCCCACCACCTCCATGGCCCTCTCTACCCCTTCTTGAATTGACAACACCCACAAATCCAGGCCAATATCGTTCAAATGAACGCCATCACTCCTCCAGTAATTTCCAACACCAGCTTCCAACTCAAAGTGGCGAACCGCCACCCCCCGTTACGAGAAACAAAACTCGCCACAGCCCTGTTTAGCTTAACCCGGTCCCTATTGATACCCTTCATAGAGCGTACTGCCCTCCACGTTTTTCTGGGCACTATGTCGGACCACACCGTAACCATCCCTGGGAAGGATACCCACAATCGTAAAAAATCATACCGTATATCCCGAATTAATTCTCTCACCGGATTAGACCCCAAATCGTTACCACCCAAATGTACCACTACAATGTCCGGGGAACGATCCAAACTAACCGATCAGGAAAACTCGGTCAAAAACCCGCGCCACGACATGGATATATCATGGATGTAAATCATTCAGCTGCGGCAGTAAAAAATAAATCTCCGAGCACTAAAAAATACTCGGAGGACACCCGAGCATGTTCGGGAAATCTCGGGTAACGAGTATAGTCACTCATCACAACCATAGTGGACAACCATAGAGTGGGTGAGAGGTTGTGCACCTTATCTCCACTCCAGGGTGTGGTCTGGGGCTTAAATAGCTGGCCTCTAGAGGAAGTAGTTGTTCATTGTCTGGAGATGAATACTCCAGAGAAGTATTTGTGTCTGTGTGGAGAAGGACTGTGTTTTGTTTTGCCCAGGGGACTGTGTTTACTTTTTCAGCTTGGTTTATGCTGCACTTAATAAACCAGAGTTCCGTTTCTACCTCTGTGTCTAGCCAAGTGAGTGTATCTACCACACCAGTCTTAATAAAAGGCTCACTGTAGTACAAGACGACAAACTCATGAAGAGTAGCACGCCTCCTGATGAATTTGTCACATCTTCTCAATGGCATGCACCTCCGCTGCACCTGACTGGAGTAGCATTTCTGGATTGAAAAATGCAATTTTTGCAGAATTTGATGGTCCTTCTAAACCCATTTTTTAAAAATTATAATTAAAAAAAATTTAGTTGAGTTAGGGAGTCTGACCCACAAACTGAGTCCTTAAAGTGTAATCGTCATTTCAATTTTTATTTAATAAATCAATAGTAATATATATATTGCAGAGGCGCTTAGTATAAATATTCTCGTATTGCTGCAAATTTAGACAATAACCACTTTTTGTCAGTATATAGATATAATGTTATAGATAAACTTGCGCAAATTGAGACTTAGGAAACAGCACACACATTTACTGGAGGTAATAGAGCATGGACAAACTGAAAAAAATACACATAAATATATAATGCACTTGGCCCGTAGTTAGCACCTTACTGGGCTTAGCATAGCCCTTTGTGGATGGTAGCAACCTAAAAGATTATCAATACATTCAGTGCAAGATTATGGTAAAACATAGACAGACTGCTAGTGCAGACCCTAGAATGTACTTTGCCCGAAAGATGCCCACCTGAAAGCAATATGATAAGGCAAATACCCACAACATAAGGTGATTGATGACACCATGCATATGAAACAATCGCAAGTGGGTTAAATAAATAGTCTTTCAGGGTATGTGCGCACGTAAGAATTTCTTGCAGAAAATTCCTGAAGAAAACCGGACATTTTCTGCAAGAAAACCGCATGCGTTTTTACCGCATTTTTTGCTAGCTTTTTTCCGGAGCTTTCCCAATGCATTATATAGCGGGGAAAATGCGAAAAAAACGCAAAACATGCTGCGTTTTTTACCGCAATGCGTTTTTTCGCAGAAGAAAACGCATCATGTGCACAGAAATTGCAGAATGCATTCTAAATGATAGGATGCATATGTATGCATTTTTTAATGCGTTCTTATCGTGTTTTCATAGCGAAAAAACGCCAAAAAAAAATGCGAACAAAACACAACGTGTGCACACAGACTAAAAGTCGTCCCTTAAGGGTTCACAGTCTGAGTAAAAAAACAAAAAGAGTTCAAAATCCTTGTTGGGTATAAGTTCCTCTAGATCTAGTAGAAAGCTTGTATTGTCAGTTGTAAGACATGCATGTATTTGTAGGAGGAAAAGTGGTAGAAGCAGCCCTGGCCGGTGGCAAAACTTCTATTGATGAGGTGATGCGGCGTGCTTCAGACAGATTAACCGGGTCGGAAATCTGATGGGTGCACGCCGCTTGTTACCTTAGTTGGAGCTCCTGTCTTGATCAGGCCGATTCTTCTTCTTTGGTGATGCATCCTGTGATGTATCCTGTGATGCGTCGAGAGTCCCGGCTTCTGGCTGTGTTCACTGTGAAAAAGCTTTGAAAAAGCTGAACCGCGAAACGCACATCAGGGGCATCTGGGAAGCCTTGGGAGTCACCCTTACTCATGGGTAAGCATGCGGATATAATTGCAGTTGTTCTGGGCTCATGATGGGTATGTTACCTATATATGTAATGACGCTTTTCTGATGGGTATAGCCATTGAACTCTGCGTGGTCTGACCATAACCGTGCCTATACCTTGATGGGATACAATTCATCTCCCACTCCTTCCGTATTTATCGCCAGGTTTCCCCTTGTGCCTCCTGTTTTTGGGTCTTTATTGTAATTTGTATATCTATTTATTTGTATATATGATTTGTTTAAATAAAATAACCTTTTTATCATGATCAGTGGGACATTGAGTATGCTCCATTTTTTTGTGCATATAGAATTGTACCAATTGTAACTTCCATCTCCTTGACTGCGTATTCCAAGATGGGACCTCCGAGATACCAGGCCTCTCTTACCCCTTTAATCCTTATACCCCAGAACTATTAATACCCCTAAATTAAAACACGACAATTATTTCTTTTGGATAATTTGGCCACAGCGGCCATTTTATTAATAACAAACATAAACAACCATTTATACATTTGTATAAAAGCTTGAGGGGAGGGTTCTTGGAGCTAATAAATCTGGCACCTAATAGGCAAAAGCCCAAAACCAACATGAAAAAACCCTTCTTTACCCTCAGCCGTAACCACCAGCTCGAGGGCACCATGTAACCCGTTTACCGGGCAAACCAACCCCAAAGCTCCCGAGGTAAAATTCCCGTCCAGAGCCAGTAAACCAAAGCCAGATCAGCCCCATGAAACCAACTCCAAGAACCCCGCTCCCCGCCAACCAGCCACTGTGACAACAGTATAACATAAACCCCTACAAAGTACAAAATTAGCACCTAATTCCCCAACTATTCCCTCGTTACCCTTATAAAGCGCCCGAAGCAAGGACCAAAAACAAGGGAGGGTGGGTGGGCTTCACAGGTCGGATATCTAAAAGTAATGTCCCCCTTTCCCGCACTTTTCCCATAACCCGCCCCATAACTCTGGCCACCCCCCTACTCCTCCCCATCCCTTAAACCAATCCCCTCTCCCTGCATTATTATTTAAAAATTGCTCCCCTGCATTCCCTTGGCAACGCAGTCATGGGGGGCTTTCTTTAACTCCGTTCCTACAGCCCCCCCTCTTGACTGCGTATTCCAAGATGGGACCTCCGAGATACCAGGCCTCTTTTACCCCTTTAATCCTTATACCCCAGAACTATTAATACCCCTAAATTAAAACACGACAATTATTTATTTTGGATAATTTGGCCACAGCGGCCATTTTATTAATAACAAACATAAACAACCATTTATACATTTGTATAAAAACTTGAGGGGAGGTTTCTTGGAGCTAATAAATCTGGCACCTAATAGGCAAAAGCCCAAAACCAACATGAAAAAACCCTTCTTTACCCTCAGCCGTAACCACCAGCTCGAGGGCACCATGTAACCCGTTTACCGGGCAAACCAACCCCAAAGCTCCCGAGGTAAAATCCCCGTCCAGAGCCAGTAAACCAAAGCCAGATCAGCCCCATGAAACCAACTCCATGAATCCCGCCCCCCGCCAACCACGAGCAGCACTGAACACCTCAGGCTCGCGAGTGCCCCACCACCTCCATGGCCCTCTCTACCCCTTCTTGAATTGACAACACCCACAAATCCAGGCCAATATCGTTCAAATGAACGCCATCACTCCTCCAGTAATTTCCAACACCAGCTTCCAACTCAAAGTGGCGAACCGCCACCCCCCGTTACGAGAAACAAAACTCGCCACAGCCCTGTTTAGCTTAACCCGGTCCCTATTGATACCCTTCATAGAGCGTACTGCCCTCCACGTTTTTCTGGGCACTATGTCGGACCACACCGTAACCATCCCTGGGAAGGATACCCACAATCGTAAAAAATCATACCGTATATCCCGAATTAATTCTCTCACCGGATTAGACCCCAAATCGTTACCACCCAAATGTACCACTACAATGTCCGGGGAACGATCCAAACTAACCGATCAGGAAAACTCGGTCAAAAACCCGCGCCACGACATGGATATATCATGGATGTAAATCATTCAGCTGCGGCAGTAAAAAATAAATCTCCGAGCACTAAAAAATACTCGGAGGACACCCGAGCATGTTCGGGAAATCTCGGGTAACGAGTATAGTCACTCATCACAACCATAGTGGACAACCATAGAGTGGGTGAGAGGTTGTGCACCTTATCTCCACTCCAGGGTGTGGTCTGGGGCTTAAATAGCTGGCCTCTAGAGGAAGTAGTTGTTCATTGTCTGGAGATGAATACTCCAGAGAAGTATTTGTGTCTGTGTGGAGAAGGACTGTGTTTTGTTTTGCCCAGGGGACTGTGTTTACTTTTTCAGCTTGGTTTATGCTGCACTTAATAAACCAGAGTTCCGTTTCTACCTCTGTGTCTAGCCAAGTGAGTGTATCTACCACACCAGTCTTAATAAAAGGCTCACTGTAGTACAAGACGACAAACTCATGAAGAGTAGCACGCCTCCTGATGAATTTGTCACATCTTCTCAATGGCATGCACCTCCGCTGCACCTGACTGGAGTAGCATTTCTGGATTGAAAAATGCAATTTTTGCAGAATTTGATGGTCCTTCTAAACCCATTTTTTAAAAATTATAATTAAAAAAAATTTAGTTGAGTTAGGGAGTCTGACCCACAAACTGAGTCCTTAAAGTGTAATCGTCATTTCAATTTTTATTTAATAAATCAATAGTAATATATATATTGCAGAGGCGCTTAGTATAAATATTCTCGTATTGCTGCAAATTTAGACAATAACCACTTTTTGTCAGTATATAGATATAATGTTATAGATAAACTTGCGCAAATTGAGACTTAGGAAACAGCACACACATTTACTGGAGGTAATAGAGCATGGACAAACTGAAAAAAATACACATAAATATATAATGCACTTGGCCCGTAGTTAGCACCTTACTGGGCTTAGCATAGCCCTTTGTGGATGGTAGCAACCTAAAAGATTATCAATACATTCAGTGCAAGATTATGGTAAAACATAGACAGACTGCTAGTGCAGACCCTAGAATGTACTTTGCCCGAAAGATGCCCACCTGAAAGCAATATGATAAGGCAAATACCCACAACATAAGGTGATTGATGACACCATGCATATGAAACAATCGCAAGTGGGTTAAATAAATAGTCTTTCAGGGTATGTGCGCACGTAAGAATTTCTTGCAGAAAATTCCTGAAGAAAACCGGACATTTTCTGCAAGAAAACCGCATGCGTTTTTACCGCATTTTTTGTTAGCTTTTTTCCGGAGCTTTCCCAATGCATTATATAGCGGGGAAAATGCGAAAAAAACGCAAAACATGCTGCGTTTTTTACCGCAATGCGTTTTTTCGCAGAAGAAAACGCATCATGTGCACAGAAATTGCAGAATGCATTCTAAATGATAGGATGCATATGTATGCATTTTTTAATGCGTTCTTATCGTGTTTTCATAGCGAAAAAACGCCAAAAAAAAATGCGAACAAAACACAACGTGTGCACACAGACTAAAAGTCGTCCCTTAAGGGTTCACAGTCTGAGTAAAAAAACAAAAAGAGTTCAAAATCCTTGTTGGGTATAAGTTCCTCTAGATCTAGTAGAAAGCTTGTATTGTCAGTTGTAAGACATGCATGTATTTGTAGGAGGAAAAGTGGTAGAAGCAGCCCTGGCCGGTGGCAAAACTTCTATTGATGAGGTGATGCGGCGTGCTTCAGACAGATTAACCGGGTCGGAAATCTGATGGGTGCACGCCGCTTGTTACCTTAGTTGGAGCTCCTGTCTTGATCAGGCCGATTCTTCTTCTTTGGTGATGCATCCTGTGATGTATCCTGTGATGCGTCGAGAGTCCCGGCTTCTGGCTGTGTTCACTGTGAAAAAGCTTTGAAAAAGCTGAACCGCGAAACGCACATCAGGGGCATCTGGGAAGCCTTGGGAGTCACCCTTACTCATGGGTAAGCATGCGGATATAATTGCAGTTGTTCTGGGCTCATGATGGGTATGTTACCTATATATGTAATGACGCTTTTCTGATGGGTATAGCCATTGAACTCTGCGTGGTCTGACCATAACCGTGCCTATACCTTGATGGGATACAATTCATCTCCCACTCCTTCCGTATTTATCGCCAGGTTTCCCCTTGTGCCTCCTGTTTTTGGGTCTTTATTGTAATTTGTATATCTATTTATTTGTATATATGATTTGTTTAAATAAAATAACCTTTTTATCATGATCAGTGGGACATTGAGTATGCTCCATTTTTTTGTGCATATAGAATTGTACCAATTGTAACTTCCATCTCCTTGACTGCGTATTCCAAGATGGGACCTCCGAGATACCAGGCCTCTCTTACCCCTTTAATCCTTATACCCCAGAACTATTAATACCCCTAAATTAAAACACGACAATTATTTCTTTTGGATAATTTGGCCACAGCGGCCATTTTATTAATAACAAACATAAACAACCATTTATACATTTGTATAAAAGCTTGAGGGGAGGGTTCTTGGAGCTAATAAATCTGGCACCTAATAGGCAAAAGCCCAAAACCAACATGAAAAAACCCTTCTTTACCCTCAGCCGTAACCACCAGCTCGAGGGCACCATGTAACCCGTTTACCGGGCAAACCAACCCCAAAGCTCCCGAGGTAAAATTCCCGTCCAGAGCCAGTAAACCAAAGCCAGATCAGCCCCATGAAACCAACTCCAAGAACCCCGCTCCCCGCCAACCAGCCACTGTGACAACAGTATAACATAAACCCCTACAAAGTACAAAATTAGCACCTAATTCCCCAACTATTCCCTCGTTACCCTTATAAAGCGCCCGAAGCAAGGACCAAAAACAAGGGAGGGTGGGTGGGCTTCACAGGTCGGATATCTAAAAGTAATGTCCCCCTTTCCCGCACTTTTCCCATAACCCGCCCCATAACTCTGGCCACCCCCCTACTCCTCCCCATCCCTTAAACCAATCCCCTCTCCCTGCATTATTATTTAAAAATTGCTCCCCTGCATTCCCTTGGCAACGCAGTCATGGGGGGCTTTCTTTAACTCCGTTCCTACAGCCCCCCCTCTTGACTGCGTATTCCAAGATGGGACCTCCGAGATACCAGGCCTCTTTTACCCCTTTAATCCTTATACCCCAGAACTATTAATACCCCTAAATTAAAACACGACAATTATTTATTTTGGATAATTTGGCCACAGCGGCCATTTTATTAATAACAAACATAAACAACCATTTATACATTTGTATAAAAACTTGAGGGGAGGTTTCTTGGAGCTAATAAATCTGGCACCTAATAGGCAAAAGCCCAAAACCAACATGAAAAAACCCTTCTTTACCCTCAGCCGTAACCACCAGCTCGAGGGCACCATGTAACCCGTTTACCGGGCAAACCAACCCCAAAGCTCCCGAGGTAAAATCCCCGTCCAGAGCCAGTAAACCAAAGCCAGATCAGCCCCATGAAACCAACTCCATGAATCCCGCCCCCCGCCAACCACGAGCAGCACTGAACACCTCAGGCTCGCGAGTGCCCCACCACCTCCATGGCCCTCTCTACCCCTTCTTGAATTGACAACACCCACAAATCCAGGCCAATATCGTTCAAATGAACGCCATCACTCCTCCAGTAATTTCCAACACCAGCTTCCAACTCAAAGTGGCGAACCGCCACCCCCCGTTACGAGAAACAAAACTCGCCACAGCCCTGTTTAGCTTAACCCGGTCCCTATTGATACCCTTCATAGAGCGTACTGCCCTCCACGTTTTTCTGGGCACTATGTCGGACCACACCGTAACCATCCCTGGGAAGGATACCCACAATCGTAAAAAATCATACCGTATATCCCGAATTAATTCTCTCACCGGATTAGACCCCAAATCGTTACCACCCAAATGTACCACTACAATGTCCGGGGAACGATCCAAACTAACCGATCAGGAAAACTCGGTCAAAAACCCGCGCCACGACATGCCCCGAAAACCCAACCATCGGACCACCACCGCCTCCCTCTGAAATCCCAATTGCCTACCATCTTGTCTAACATCGGCACGAATCGCCCCCCAATGTACAAAAGAATGTCCGAAAATCCACGCGAGAAGTGGGGTCCGACCTGCAAAATACAACGATTATTAATACCCCCACAAAATCAATTACGCACATAAGATAAATAACGATTCGACGACCACCTGCCAATACGACAAATAACCTCCGGACCCAGCCCCAAACCAGCCGCCTCAGATGCTGCCCCAATTCGAAATGAATGCGTCCCAAATGACAAGGGATCCAGGCCTAAACTTGTCAACGCTTGTCTCAATACTGCCGTAAACTGGAACCGCGATAAAAATTCACCCTGACGGTGCCGCAAAAGTGGGCCAGACCTATCTGGATCCAATCCCCAATATTCTTCCAAACACCGATGGGGGCACATCGCCCCCCCAATCACTTTTCCTAAAACCACACGTCTTCCTTTCCCAAACTGATCGGTCTTCGACCGCCGAATCCAAAAGGCAACCCCACCTGACCAAAATTCAATATCCTCCGCCAACAAACCCCCGGCTGTAAACCTGCTAGGGGAAACCAACTCCCCTATTCTCAACGCCCCAAAAAAGGCCAACGAAAACGCCAGTCGAAACAGAACAGCCTCGTAGTCAGAACTGCAAACTTCCCCCAATGCTACTCCCAGATGCTCCAACATCCCGAAAGATATGGGCAGTCGAGTATCGCAAGTTGAAAAACCCTTCCTAAAACCTTTTAATGCCTGCCGAATCAAGAAATCCTTAGTGACGTCGACGGAACCCTGGAGCTTAAAACCAAAAGCAATGCCAGCTATAAATTTATTCAATTTCGACACAGACCAACCCCATTCCTCCACCGATCCAATCAAAAGCAAAATCGCCATCACCCTGTCACCATCCGATTCAACTGAACCCAACTGTTCCAACCACCTTTCCCACAAATGCCAAGATGCCTCATAACCTGACCACGTCCTTCCAGACACTGAAGACTGTATCAGCCGACCTCCTCGTCCGCAACAATCTGCCACAAATGAAAAGGGCATGTCGTTCCTGCATCTTCCGCTTCTGGAGCCAACTCCCGGAAACGTTCCCACTGTAAATGAGACAGAGCATCGGCTATAGAATTTTGAACGCCGGGAACATGTACAGCCGAAATCCATGTATTCAACTCCAGGCACCGCAAAACTAACTCCCGAACCAATTTGATTACCGGAGGAGATGATGAAGACAGACTATTGATCACTGACACCACACTCGAATTGTCACAATGAAAACATATCCGCCTATCCTTAAAAGTACTGCCCCAAATGAACACCGAAACCACAATTGGAAACAGCTCCAACAACGCCAAATTTTTTGTAAAACCCGCTTCGCGCCACCAATCAGGCCATCCCCCAACACTCCACTTTCCAGCACAATAAGCCCCGTATCCGACACTACCAGCCGCATCCGTAAAAATTTCACAATCAAAATCGTTCAAATCCTCCTGTTGGATCAGGGCCCTAACGTTATAGTTGTCCAGAAAACGCCTCCAAACTGCCAAATCCTCCCTGTGCTCTTTGTTCAAGCGTACAAAATGATGTGCTGAACGCACTCCAGCCGTAGCCCTTGACAATCTCCTACAAAATATCCTGCCCATAGGCATAATACGGCACGCAAAGTTCAACCGCCCCAACAACGACTGTAGCTCTTTCAACGTAACCTTGCGCAACTTCTCGCATCTCAACACCTCTTGCCGTAAAGCCAACAGCTTCTCCTCAGGCAAGCGACACTCCATCTTCTCCGAGTCTATGAGAATGCCTAAAAAACTCAACACCGTGACAGGTCCCTCTGTTTTATCACGCGCTAAGGGGACACCAAACTGTCCTGCCACCCACTCCATCGTAGCCAACAGATTACCGCACAACAAAGAATCCGAGGGGCCCACAAACAAAAAATCGTCTAAGTAATGAATAACAGACGGAACCTGAGAAACATCCCGAACAACCCACTCCAAAAAAGTACTAAAAGCTTCAAACAGCGAGCAGGAAATCGAACAACCCATAGGCAAACACCTATCCAAATAAAACCCCCCGTTCCAAAAACATCTTAACAGCGGGATACTATCGCGGTGAACCGGAAGTAGACGGAAAGCTGATTCAACATCTGTCTTAGCCATTAGTGCACCTTTGCCATACCTACGCACCCACTGCACCGCAGCATCAAAGGAGGTATAAACCACCGAGCAAAGTTCCTCCGCTATCCCGTCATTAACTGACTGGCCCTTTGGATACGACAGATGCTGAATAAGGTGAAACTTATTAGGCTCTTTTTTAGGGACAACCCCGAGAGGTGAAACAACCACAGGTAAATCGCTAAACGGCCCCGCCATGCGCCCTAACTCAACTTCCTTCGCCAATTTAGCCGTAACCACATCTGCCTGAAGGTTAGCCGACCTCAAATTCTTTTTTGAAAAGGGGATAGCATGAGCCGGATGAGGAATCCTAAAACCCTCCGAAAAACCATCCCACAACAACCTAGCCATTTCTCTATCCGGATACCTACTTAGATAAGGGGCCATCTTTAGAACCTTCACCGGTGTCACCCCCATGACCGCCTCCCACTGCTGGTTTGCCCCTTGCTTTTTTAAAACACTTGGCCACTCCATGTGAGGCCCCTCCACAGTGGGAACAGACATGCTTGAACTTGCATGTACTGCCGTATTTGCATTGGCCGTCATTAAACTGCCAACACGTCCCTGTTTTGTCCTTAGCCCCTTGTGACCCCTGTCCCCCACTTCCTTGCCCTGACTGCTGACCGCTACTCCCTCCACCCCCATGAAAGGACTGCCCAAACCGCGTCGGAGCCATCACCTTCAACCACAAACCTATGTCTTTCTGCTCCCATTTTATCTCGGGTCTAATCGCCTTCCTTTGCCGAAACTGCTCGTCATAGCGTAACCACGCCTGGCCCCCGTACGCCCTGTATGCTTCCCCTATCGCATCGACATAGGAGAACAAACCTGCACAATTCTCCGGAAACTTTTCACCTATAACACCTGCCAAAATGAAAAACGCCTGCTGCCAATTCGCAAACGTCTGCGGTATCAATCGCCAACGCCTCTTCTCCTCCTCCTCCTTTTTACTATCCTCCTTCTTACCCTTATCCAGATTGAACTTCTCCAGGGGCAACAGGGAGAAAATCTCTACATATTAATCTTTCCATATTTTTTCTTTAACCTCTTTCTTTAAATGGACCCCCAATGGCCCCTCAAAACACACATAAACCTCCCCCTTAGCTCTATCATCCAACTTAATCCTGTCCCCCTTATCCTTGTCAGTCTGTACCGACACCGACACCCCTGCCGTCGACGCCTGCTCTACCCCACTATCCCTACCAGACCCGACTACCACTCCCGAACCCGTACCTGAAGCCGGCAACCAAGCACCTAACGGGGATGACCGCACACTATCCCGGCCCTCCCCATCCAATCTCCTCAAAATCTGGGACATACCCGCCAAAAGCTCCCTGACCCCCGGGACCCCCCCCGGTGCTGGGCCCCCCACTCCCTGCCAAATCAACCCCCCCATACCAACTATCCCCAGCCCGAGCACCACTATCCCACCCCGCAACAGAATTATTCTCATACTCACTAAGCTGCGCAGGTGCTGTGTCCCCGCCAGCCGTGCGATCACCGAACTCCTGCGGGTCGCTCCTGGAACCGGAATCCTCTGCGCCGCTTTGTTGCTCCAGGTCCGCGCCCCTGGCCTCCTCGTCACCAGGGGGGACCGGAGCAGGCGAACTGGAACTCTCCCTGGACCTTCTGGGTGACCTGGACCTGGCGGCCACCAGCCCGACTCTGGACCTGTCTTCTTGCTGGGCTCTGCCACGAGCCCCAGCCGCTGCCAATGTTCGCCCCCGCCGTGCTGGGCCAGGCTGTGGTGTTGAGGTACGCCTGCCCGTCTCTCTGCCTCTTGCCGCGCCGCCCCTGCCAGGCCCCCGGGATGTTTCAAACCCCGAGGTACCCGCCGCCGCTCCGCTGCTCCTCACTTGCCCCGCCGCCGCTCCTTGCGCTCTGCTCCTCGTCGCCGGTGATGTCGCCGGCGCCGCAGACACCGCCGCTGCGCGCTGGGTACCGCTCCTGCTCACCGCCACCATGTTGGAGCCGCGACCCGGAACTCCACGAGGCACTTCCGGTGCGGCCTGTGCGTCTCTCTGGGCCTGCGCCGCCGCTGCTCCCGTCCGTTGTCCAGCGCCAGCAGCGCCGGCCTGTGGATTCCTGCCGGAGGATGGGCCGGGGAGGGTAGGTGACCGCCGGCCCACACACTCCGCAGGGTCCCGAGAGGGGCTCTGTGGCCGACGGTTGCCGCGCCCTCCAAGCTCCGGTGACAAGCGCTCCGGGGGACGGGTCCTCCTGGATCTGGTCCCCTGGGCACCCGGACTGCCCAGCAATGACGCCAGCTGGTCCTCCAGCCAGCCTCCGCGCCGCGACCTCGTCATCTCCCTCAGCTGCCCAAGGATTTCATCAACGCAGGCCATCCTGCACGTCTTCACAGGTCGGATATCTAAAAGTAATGGCCCCCTTTCCCGCACTTTTCCCATAACCCGCCCCATAACTCTGGCCACCCCCCTACTCCTCCCCATCCCTTAAACCAATCCCCTCTCCCTGCATTATTATTTAAAAATTGCTCCCCTGCGTTCCCTTGGCAACGCAGTCATGGGGGGCTTTCTTTAACTCCGTTCCTACAGCCCCCCCTCTATCTCAGTAATGGGAAAATATGTCTTCATAAATACAGATTTTGATAATGGCTGATCAATTTTGTCGGAAAGAAGCAAATTTCTCTGATATGATATATTGCAAAGTTACTTATCTTCACGTGTAATATTGGTTTATGAAACAAAAACTAAAATGACGGTTACTCTTTAAGGTTAAAACCTAGTGCAAAATACACGTTATATGGTTTTGACAATAATGCTATGGCATCACTGGTTTCATTGGTTCACATTGTTATCGATAACTACCAATAGGTAGAATCTACTATATAATTGTCTAAGGGTCACTTCCGTCTTTCTGTCTGTCCTTCTGTCACGGATATTCATTGGTCGCGGCCACTGTCTGTCTTGGAAATGCAAGTCGCTGATTGGTCGCGGCAAAACAGCCACAATCAATCAGCGACGGGCACAGTCTGGCGGCAACACAGCCGCTCCTTCCTCCCTGCAGGCAGTGCCCCCTCCATACTCCTCTCCGGTCAGCGCTCACACAGGGTTAATGGCAGCGTTAACCGACCGCGCTATGCTGCGGTGTAACGCACTTGGTTAACGCTGCTATTAACCCTGTGTGACCAACGTTTTACTATTGATGCTGCCTATGCGGCATCAATAGTAAAAAGATCTAATTTTAAAAATAATTTAAAAAAATTAAAAATCATTGTATACTCACCATCCGTCGGCCTCTCGGATCCACAACAGGCCTTTCCCACTCGCGACGCTCCGGTAATCGGTCCATGATGCGATCTCGCGAGATGATGACGTAGCGGTCTCGCGAGACCGCTACGTCATCATCTCGCAAGACCACAATGCACTCTTCAGACCGGAGCGTGTGAGGACTCGTCGGTAACGCGTCGGTAACCGCTTCGCTTGGATCCGGGGGCTCTGGAAGGTGAGTATATAACTATTTTTTTTTTATTCTTTTTTTTAACAGGGATATGATGCCCACATTGCTATATACTACGTGGGCTGGGCAATATACTACATGGTCTGTGCTTTATACTACGTGGGCAGTGCAATATACTACGTGACTGGGCAATATACTACGTGGCTGGGCAATATACTACCTGGCTGGGCATATACTACGTGACTGGGCAATATACTACGTGGCTGGGCAATATACTACGTTACTGGGCAATATACTATGTTACTGGGCAATATACTACGTGGTTGGGCAATATACTAAGTAGCTGGGCAATATAGTACGTAACTGAGCAATATACTATGTGGCTGGGCAATATACTACGTTGCTGGGCAATATACTACGTGGCTGGGCAATATACTACGTGACTGGGCAATATACTATGTGACTGGGCAATATACTATGTCACTGGGCAATATACTACGTGACTGGGCAATATACTACGTAGCTGGGCAATATGCTACGTTACTGGGCAATATACTACGTCACTGGGCAATATACGTGACTGGGCAATATACTACGTGGCTGGGCAATATACTACGTTACTGGGCAATATACTACGTGGCTGGGCAATATACTACGTTACTGGGCAATATACTACGTTACTGGGCAATATACTACGTGGCTGGGCAATATACTAAGTAGCTGGGCAATATAGTACGTAACTGAGCAATATACTACGTGACTGGGCAATATACTACGTGACTGGGCAATATACTACGTGGCTGGGCAATATACTGCGTGGCTGGGCAATATACTACGTGGCTGGGCAATATACTACATACTACGTGACTGGGTAATATACTAAGTAGCTGGGCAATATAGTACGTAACAGCAATATACTACGTGGCTGTGCAATATACTACGTGGCTGGGCAATATACTACGTGGTTGGGCAATATACTACATACTACGTGACTGGGCAATATACTACATGGCTGGGCAATATACTACGTGGCTGGGCAATATACTATGTGGACATGCATATTCTAGAATACCTGATGCGTTAGAATCGGGCCACCATCTAGTATCATATAAGGAGCGCTGAGAGCTATATATATAGCATATACAGCAGCCTTGCAGCGCTGGGGTCCTGGGTTCTAATCCCACCCAGGACAACATCTGCAAAGAGTTTGTATGTTCTCTCCGTGTTTGCGTGGGTTTCCTCCGGGCACTCCGGTTTCCTCCCACATTCCAAAGACATACTGATAGGGATTCTAGATTGTGAGCCCCATCGGGGACAGTGATGATAATGTATGAAAAACTGTAAAGCGCTGCGTAATATGTTAGCGCTATATAAAAATAAAGATTATATTATTATTATATGGCCACTTAGCCATATGTTGGGGGACAGTAGCCCAGAGCATGGAGACAAAATTCTAGATTTATATAAATTTGTTATATTTGTATATTGTTTCTGTTTTGTATTACCAGCATGATACTATATGATGCTGTTTCCTTAATTTTAATATTAATTTATGCCAGAGAGAAACACTAGATGTCTCTAATGAGTCAGTCCACTGCTTAGCCATCTGTAGCTTTACACACGAAGTTGGAAGAGGATACGTTATGTCTGTAGTAAACAAACAGGCATTCTCAAATTTTACACCACAAACGGCATACATTATTAAATAGATCACTTAGATTTGATGAGTCCTATGTACTTACTTTAAAAATCTAATTCAGTATCATAGTAACATAGTAACATAGTTAGTAAGGCCGAAAAAAGACATTTGTCCATCCAGTTCAGCCTATATTCCATCATAATAAATCCCCAGATCTACGTCCTTCTACAGAACCTAATAATTGTATGATACAATATTGTTCTGCTCCAGGAAGACATCCAGGCCTCTCTTGAACCCCTCGACTGAGTTCGCCATCACCACCTCCTCAGGCAAGCAATTCCAGATTCTCACTGCCCTAACAGTAAAGAATCCTCTTCTATGTTGGTGGAAAAACCTTCTCTCCTCCAGACGCAAAGAATGCCCCCTTGTGCCCGTCACCTTCCTTGGTATAAACAGATCCTCAGCGAGATATTTGTATTGTCCCCTTATATACTTATACATGGTTATTAGATCGCCCCTCAGTCGTCTTTTTTCTAGACTAAATAATCCTAATTTCGCTAATCTATCTGGGTATTGTAGTTCTCCCATCCCCTTTATTAATTTTGTTGCCCTCCTTTGTACTCTCTCTAGTTCCATTATATCCTTCCTGAGCACCGGTGCCCAAAACTGGACACAGTACTCCATGTGCGGTCTAACTAGGGATTTGTACAGAGGCAGTATAATGCTCTCATCATGTGTATCCAGACCTCTTTTAATGCACCCCATGATCCTGTTTGCCTTGGCAGCTGCTGCCTGGCACTGGCTGCTCCAGGTAAGTTTATCATTAACTAGGATTCCCAAGTCCTTCTCCCTGTCAGATTTACCCAGTGGTTTCCCGTTCAGTGTGTAATGGTGATATTGATTCCCTCTTCCCATGTGTATAACCTTACATTTATCATTGTTAAACCTCATCTGCCACCTTTCAGCCCAAGTTTCCAACTTATCCAGATCCATCTGTAGCAGAATACTATCTTCTCTTGTATTAACTGCTTTACATAGTTTTGTATCATCTGCAAATATCGATATTTTACTGTGTAAACCTTCTACCAGATCATTAATGAATATGTTGAAGAGAACAGGTCCCAATACTGACCCCTGCGGTACCCCACTGGTCACAGCGACCCAGTTAGAGACTATACCATTTATAACCACCCTCTGCTTTCTATAACTAAGCCAGTTACTAACCCATTTACACACATTTTCCCCCAGACCAAGCATTCTCATTTTGTGTACCAACCTCTTGTGCGGCACGGTATCAAACGCTTTGGAAAAATCGAGATATACCACGTCCAATGACTCACCGTGGTCCAGTCTATAGCTTACCTCTTCATAAAAACTGATTAGATTGGTTTGACAGGAGCGATTTCTCATAAACCCATGCTGATATGGAGTTAAACAGTTATTCTCATTGAGATAATCCAGAATAACATCCCTCAGAAACCCTTCAAATATTTTACCAACAATAGAGGTTAGACTTACTGGCCTATAATTTCCAGGTTCACTTTTAGAGCCCTTTTTGAATATTGGCACCACATTTGCTATGCGCCAATCCTGCGGAACAGACCCTGTCGCTATAGAGTCCCTAAAAATAAGAAATAATGGTTTATCTATTACATTACTTAGTTCTCTTAGTACTCGTGGGTGTATGCCATCCGGACCCGGAGATTTATCTATTTTAATCTTATTTAGCCGGTTTCGCACCTCTTCTTGGGTTAGATTGGTGACCCTTAATATAGGGTTTTCATTGTTTCTTGGGATTTCACCTAGCATTTCATTTTCCACCGTGAATACCGTGGAGAAGAAGGTGTTTAATATGTTAGCTTTTTCCTCGTCATCTACAACCATTCTTTCCTCACTATTTTTTAAGGGGCCTACATTTTCAGTTTTTATTCTTTTACTATTGATATAGTTGAAGAACAGTTTGGGATTAGTTTTACTCTCCTTAGCAATGTGCTTCTCTGTTTCCTTTTTGGCAGCTTTAATTAGTTTTTTAGATAAAGTATTTTTCTCCCTATAGTTTTTTAGAGCTTCAATGGTGCCATCCTGCTTTAGTAGTGCAAATGCTTTCTTTTTACTGTTAATTGCCTGTCTTACTTCTTTGTTTAGCCACATTGGGTTTTTCCTATTTCTAGTCCTTTTATTCCCACAAGGTATAAAACGCTTACACTGCCTATTTAGGATGTTCTTAAACATTTCCCATTTATTATCTGTATTCTCATTTCTGAGGATATTGTCCCAGTCTACCAGATTAAGGGCATCTCTAAGCTGTTCAAACTTTGCCTTCCTAAAGTTCAATGTTTTTGTGACTCCCTGACAAGTCCCCCTAGTGAAAGACAGGTGAAACTGCACAATATTGTGGTCGCTATTTCCTAAATGCCCAACCACCTGCAGATTTGTTATTCTGTCAGGTCTATTAGATAGTATTAGGTCTAAAAGTGCTGCTCCTCTGGTTGGATTCTGCACCAATTGTGAAAGATAATTTTTCTTGGTTATTAGCAGAAACCTGTTGCCTTTATGGGTTTCACAGGTTTCTGTTTCCCAGTTAATATCCGGGTAGTTAAAGTCCCCCATAACCAGGACCTCATTATGGGTTGCAGCTTCATCTATCTGCTTTAGAAGTAGACTTTCCATGCTTTCTGTTATATTTGGGGGTTTGTAACAGACCCCAATGAGAATTTTGTTACCATTTTTCCCTCCATGAATTTCAACCCATATGGACTCGACATCCTCATTCCCTTCGCTAATATCCTCCCTTAAAGTGGACTTTAGACAAGACTTTACATAGAGACAAACCCCTCCTCCTCTACGATTTTTACGATCCTTTCTAAACAGACTGTAACCCTGTAAGTTAACTGCCCAGTCATAGCTTTCATCTAACCATGTCTCGGTTATTCCCACTATGTCAAAGTTACCTGTAGATATTTCTGCTTCTAGTTCTTCCATCTTGTTTGTCAGGCTTCTGGCGTTTGCGAGCATGCAGTTTAGAGGATTTTGTTTTGTTCCAATCTCCTCACTGTGGATTGTTTTAGAAATGTTCTTACCTCCCTTCTGAGTATGTTTTCCTGGGTCGTCTTTGTTCGAGTCTAATGTTTTTCTTCCCGGCTGTGTATTGCTTTTAAAAGATTGAACTCAGTCTCCAGCGAACAAGTCTGATAGCTCCATCGTGTCCCTCGTGCTGCTGAGATCTCACACTGCTCTGTATAATCCGCAGCTGTCAGTCAGGCAGGGTGGGCTGAGAGTGAATACTCTTGGATTTATGAGCTCTCTCTTTTCCTGAACTCATAAAATGCTTATTTTAATATTAGGATTCTACAGCCATTCTAACATGAATTTTTAAATAAAGTATACCAACATTTCCAGGTCTCACAGATCTATTTGATAATGATGATCGTTTGTATTGTGAAATCAGTTGCTAGATCCTCTTTAAGGTTCAGCACAATTTGAGGCCAGACAGCAGTCACAGACCCTGCTGATGATTTCATGAAGGAGTGAATGAATATTTTTTTTTATCAAGCATGTAACATACGATTTATCAAGAACTTGTTTCTTTACTTTAGATTTTGAAAGGTCTCCTGGTGTCTTCAGTTCTCCATCTGCCTATCAACTATATTATGCAGGGAACATTGTGTACAGTATACAACCTCTTAATAAATGATGTTAGTACAGATTGTTATAAAGCCAGTAGAAACTATGTTACAAACAGTTTGAACCGTATTTATAATGCTTGATACAATCATTTAAAGTCTACAGCCCAATTACGCAATCTGACTGCAAATTGTCCTCAAAAAGTCTGTTTCTAAGGCTCACAAAACTTTTTCGATTTGACAAGTGGCAAATCTCTGGAAAACCAACCACCAAAATATGGCCCACTGGTGTGGAGGGGTAACCATCTTGGTTATGGTCCGCTGGATTGGAGGGGTAGCCATCTTTGACATAGTCCCCTGGTGTGGAGGGGTAACCATGTTGGGTATAGCTCTCTAGTGTAGAGGGGTAACCATCTCAGGTATAGCCCCCTGGTGTGGAGGGGTAATCATCTCGGGCATGGTCCCTTGGTGTTGAGGGGTAACCATCTCGGGCACGGTCCCCTGGTGTAGCCATAATTGGCACATCTAATAGATGTGCCTTTTCTGGGTGGCTGCGGGCTGCTATTTTTAGGCTGCAGCCTGATAATACCATCCCCTAGCTGTGAGCTTTAGCAAGGCTGGCGTCATGATCCAGGCCGGGTTTTGTTTTGTCTCTCCCTTCCCCGACTAATCATGTCAGGGGTTAATTTTCCCTGCCTCATTCCTGTGTCAGGTCCACTATATATCTGTGCTGCTACCTGTGTGCAGTGCCAGTTATAATGCTTGCCTTTGGTGTGTATAGCTGACTCTGGTTAGTTCCTGATTTGTCCTGCTTTCTGACCCGACCCGTGTCTGTTTTCCTTCCTTCTGCCCGCCTCTGCTCCTTATCTCTCAAATATTGGATTCCCCAATATTTGACTTTGGCTCGTCTTTGATTTGATTTGTCTCTCCCTTCTGATACCTCTGCTACTGACCGGTACTGACCTATTGCTCTCTCCTGACACAGTGTTTTGGATTTCCCCTTTGTACTACGCTATTCTCTGGTTTCTGTTTGGCTGACTATTTTGTTGCCACCCAGTGGTTGTTTCGCTGTGTTACTGCTGGTCTGCTTGTTTGCTGGATATTCTGATCTCTCTCATCTCTGCTGCTATCTAGAGGAATTTATTTACTCAGTTTAACCCTCCGTAGCACAGCATGACAACTGGTTGTCAAAAATCGGGGGAACTACATGACGTTTTTTTAAATTATTTATTTAAATAATTTAAAAAAAACAGCGTGGGGACCCCTCTATTCGTGATAACCAACCTTGCTGAAGCCGACAGCTAAGGATTGCAGCCCCCAGCTGTGAGTTTTGTCTGGCTGGTTAAAGAATATACAAGGGAACCCACCCCGTTTTTTTTTATTTATTTATAGCGCAGGCAGCAGATGATGAATACCCCCATCAGCCACTCCTGCTGTCACTGTTATTAGCGGCAGCAGGTATAAGCTGATGGGAGTGATAGTCCCATCGGTCTCTGTCTGCTTTCTCTTATATCACTTAAATATACAGTAACTTTCATCATTCTCCCTTGCTTGTGCTGATCACCCAAAGAGCAGGGGAGAATGATGAGAACCATGTTTAGCACCTGGCAACGGGGAACAGAGCTTACTGTAAGGCTTCTTCCATGGCGCCGATTCGTGTTACACAGCTGACATCCATAATGGAAACAAACTGACATGTGCACTGACCCATTCACTTGAATGGGTCTACGTGTGTACGTGTTTCCGGTATGTGTGAAAACTGTCACCACACGTACTGGAGACGGACGTGTGAAAGAGGCCTAAATCTGGTATCGCTGTAATCGCACAAACCCGAAGAATAAAGTCACCTCTTCACATGCTGTTGATTTTTTCATTCTGCCTCCCAAAGATCACAGTAAGGCTCGGCGCACATTTATCCTGTGCTGAGCACTTGCAACTGGGTTTCTGTGTAAATCTCTGAAATAAGTGATTCAGACAGAAATCCCGACAGAAGATTCCCTATAGTGAGGCAGATGTAGGCATTGTGGATGCCAACTGACCTGTGATCCAGCGGTGTCCGTCTTTTTAGGATTGCATGAAAATGCCATTGGCCACAGTTTTGTGCTTATGCACTTTTGAAAAGAAGGACATCGCTGAACAGAGGTAAGACGCAGTCCAGAGTAACTCTGCTGCCTCATTATAGTGAGTGGATTCCTCAGGGGTTTCATCTGAATCACAGCACTCAGAGATTTTGAAGGAAACCCCAACGTAAGTTCTGAGTGTAGATCACCGGATAAATGTGATTCCAAAAATTATGTAAAATGTTCCCAATAAAAGCTTCAACTCAGTCCACAAAAAAAGTAAGCCCTCACTCAGGTCCGCCATCTGTTAACGGAAATATAGGGGGCTTCCGCATTACTGGTAGCATAAAGGCTATGGAAAAGCTAAATGGCTCCTCACCCGCCAAAAGAAATTCAGCAAATTCTTGGCTCCCAAATCCAAATGCTCACTTCCATTCTGAGCCCCACAGTATACCTAAACCACATACTGCATCCATGTTTGCCATTTCTGAAGTGATGAGAGCCCACCTAACTTACAGGTGCATGCCTCCAGAAGCACGGGTTGGGCATAACATACTGTTGGCTGCAATGTACTGGTCACTAGAGTGTACTGCTCACTACAACACCAGTTTGCAATTTTCACTCGTCAACATTCTTTGCTGCTTGTTTCTGGAAAATACCCATGGAGTCAAAATTGTCACTACACCTGTAGATAAATTCCCCAAGGGGTATAGTTTCCCAAATGGGTCACTTGAGTGGGCATTCTGCTCTTCTAGCAATTAGGGGCTCTGTATATCGAGCCCGCAAACTGTTCTAGGAAAATGTGCGTTCGAGGAGGTAAATAGCGCTCTGTTCCTTTCGAGTCTCCGTATGGCTAAATAGTATTGTACAGCCACATATAGGGTATTGCCACGTTCAGTAGAAATTGTGGGACAAATATTGGTGCCATTTTTACTCACTTTTTGTGGGAAAATGTGATTTTAGTATTTTCACGGCTCAACGTTATAAACTTCTGTGAAGCACCTGAAGGTTCAAGGTGGTCACCATGCATCTAAATACATTCATTGAGGGTCTAGTTTTCAAAATGGGGTCAATTGGGGGAGTTTCCACTGTTAGGCACATCAGGGGCTCTTCAAACGCGACATGGCTTTCGATCTCAATTCCAGCCAATTTTGCGTTGAAAAAGTCAAACGGCGCTCCTTCCCTTACGAGCTCTGCCATGCGCCCAAACAGTGGTTTACCCCCACATATGGGGTATCAGCATACTGAGTTCAAATTGCACAACAATGTTTTGGGTCCAATTTCTCCTGTTACCCTTGGTAAAATAAAAAAATGGGGGTGAAAAGATAATTTTTGTGGAAAAAATTAGATTTTTTTATTTTCACGGCTCTATGTTATAAACTTCTGTGAAGCATATGGGGGTTCAAAGTGCTCATCACATAGATAAGTTCCTTGAAGGGTCTAGTTTCCAAAATGGAATCACTTGTGGGTGTTTTCCACTATTTAGGCACATCAGGGGCTCATCAAAGGCGACATGGCATCCGCTCTCAATTCCAGTCAATTTTGAGTTCAAAAAGTCAAAAGCTGCTACTTCCCTTTCGAGCCCTGCCGTGCGCCTAAACAGTGGTTTTCCCCCACGTATGGAGTATCAGTGTACTCAGGAGAAATTGCCCCAAACTTTTGTGGTCCATTTTCTCCTGTTACCCTTGTTAAAATAAAAAAATCGGGGCTGAAAGATAATTTCTGTGACTAAAAAGTTAAATGTTAATTTTTTCCTTCAACATTTCCTCAGCTCCTGTGAAGCACCCAAAGGGTTAATAAAGTTCTTAAATGTGGTTTTGAGCAACTTTGAGCACCTTTGGGTATTTTCTCGCATATAGACCCCTCAAAGTAATTTCAAATGTGAGCAAAATGGTTTTGTAAATTTTGCTGAAAAAATGAAAAATCGCTGTTGAATTTTTAACCCTTATAACTTCCTATCAAAAAAAGTTTTGGTTCCAAAATTGTGCTGATGTAAAGTAGACATGTGAGAAATGTTATTTATTAACTATTTTGTGCAATATGACTCTCTGATTTAAGGGCATTAAAATTAACATTTGAAAATTGCAACATTTTTCAAATTTCCATTTTTTTCACAAATAAGCGCAAGTCATATCAAAGAAATTTACCAGTACCATGAAGTACAATATGTCACAAGACAACTTTCTTAGAATCAGTGGGATACATTGAAGCGTTCCAGAGTTATGACCTTATAAATTAACAGTGGTCAGAATTGTAAAAATTGGCCTGGTCCAATTATCTAATATATAAAGCTGAATGTGTGTGTGTATGTGTGTATGTATGTATGTCCGGGATTGGCATCTGCACCGTCGCAGCTACGGCCACAAAATTTTGAAAAGTCACACGTCTGGACCCCGAGAGCGTCATAGGCTATGTTGTGAGGTGAAATTTTAAACCCGCGCTTCACAATTCACCAAACAATTTTGCCCCTATCTACATAATGGGGAAAAAGTGAAAGGAAAAGTGTTGGAGGCAAATTGACAGCTGCCAGATGTGAACAAGGGGACTTAAAGAACGAGAGCGATGGCGCCAAAGAGTATATACCGTACAGTTGCTAAGGTGGGGCCCCGACATGGGATACTCACCACACACAGGGATATGAACACACACACAAAATGCACCACACACTACCACGTGCTTGAACACATATACCACCCTCAGCACACATTTCACCACACATACACCAACCTCGCCACATAAAAGTCGAAACACAAAAGTCGCCGCTCAAAACTCGCCACGCGCAAAACTCGCCACATGCAAAACTAGACTCACGCAAAACTCGCCACACGTGCAAAACTCACCTCATGGATAACTCGCCACACGCAAAACTTGCACACGCGGAAAAATTGCCACATGCACAAAAGTTGCAACACATGCAAAAGTTGCCTCACACAAAACTTGCACATACTCAAAACGCACCACACATAAAACTCGCCATGCGCAAAACTTGCTGCCCACAACTTGCTACACTAACCTGTCACACGCAACTCGACACACAAAAAGTTGCTACACGCATGTCGCCACACAAAACTTATCTCATACAAGTCGCTACATGCATGTTGCCACATGCAACTCAACACACACAACTTGACACATGAAACTCGTCCTAAAACACACACAAGTCTGGTATTATCCTTCAAAAATAAAAATCTGATTAATAAGCAGACAAACTACAAGAGCAACAAATGTACCATATAGGAAATACGGCAGCTGTCAGTCACATGACCTGTCTATTATGTGTATGTGTGAGCTAATATATACTGCCAGGGGGAGGGCTTCCTGTTGGCTGGGGATTTATCAGGCTGCCAATTTAGCTTACAAATGCTGAGGTAAAAATACTGACCAAATAATGTGTGATCTAATACATAGTAACATAGTAACATAGTTAGTAAGGCCGAAAAAAGACATTTGTCCATCCAGTTCAGCCTATATTCCATCATAATAAATCCCCAGATCTACGTCCTTCTACAGAACCTAATTGTATGATACAATATTGTTCTGCTCCAGGAAGACATCCAGGCCTCTCTTGAACCCCTCGACTGAGTTCGCCATCACCACCTCCTCAGGCAAGCAATTCCAGATTCTCACTGTCCTAACAGTAAAGAATCCTTTTCTATGTTGGTGGAAAAACCTTCTCTCCTCCAGACGCAAAGAATGCCCCCTTATGCCCGTCACCTTCCTTGGTATAAACAGATCCTCAGCGAGATATTTGTATTGTCCCCTTATATACTTATACATGGTTATTAGATCGCCCCTCAGTCGTCTTTTTTCTAGACTAAATAATCCTAATTTCGCTAATCTATCTGGGTATTGTAGTTCTCCCATCCCCTTTATTAATTTTGTTGCCCTCCTTTGTACTCTCTCTAGTTCCATTATATCCTTCCTGAGCACCGGTGCCCAAAACTGGACACAGTACTCCATGTGCGGTCTAACTAGGGATTTGTACAGAGGCAGATGACAGGAGGAGATGACACACAGATATATACTATATACAGGATGAGATGACACACAGGTATATACTATATACAGGAGCAGATGACACACAGGTATATACTATATACAGGAGGAGATGATACACAGGTATATATATATACAGGAGCAGATGACACACAGGTATATACAATATACAGGAGCAGATGACACACAGGTATATGCAGGAGGAGATGACACACGTATATACTATATACAGGAGATGACACACAGGTATATACTATATACAGGAGGAGATGACACACACACATATATACTATATACAGGGGAGATGACACACGTATATACTATATACAGGAGGAGATGACATACAGGTATATACTATATACAGGAGGACATGACACACAGGTATATACTATATACAGGAGGAGATGACATACAGGTATATACTATATACAGGAGGAGATGACAACCTGGTATATACTATAAACAGGGGAGATGACATACAGGTACATACCATATACAGGGGCGATGACACAGGTATATACTATATACAGTGGACATGACACAAGTATATACTATATACAGGAGGAGATGACATACAGGTATATATATATATATACAGTATATACACAGGAGGAGATGATATACAGGTATATACTATATACAGGAACAGATGATACACAGGTATATACTATATACAGGAGGAGATGACTTACAGGTACATACTATATACAGGAGGAGATGACACACGTATATACTATATACAGGATGAGATGACATACAGGTATATACTATATAAAAGAGATGACACATAGGTATATAGAGGAGGAGATGACATACAGCAGATATATACTATATACAGGGGAGATGACATACAGGTATATACTATATACAGGAGATGACATACAGGTATATACTATATATAGGAGATGACATACAGGTATATAGTATATACAAAGGAGATGACATACAGGTATATACTATATACAGGAGGAGATGACAACCTGGTATATACTATATACAGGGGAGATGACATACAGGTACATACTATATACAGGGGCGATGACACAGGTATATACTATATACAGTGGAGATGACACAGGTATATACTATATACAGGAGATGACATACAGGTATATACTGTATACAGGAGAAGATGATACACAGGTATATACTATATACAGGAGGAGATGACTTACAGGTACATACTATATACAGGAGGAGATGACACACATATATACTATATACAGGAGATGACATACAGGTATATACTATATAAAAGAGATGACACATAGGTATATAGAGGAGGAGATGACATACAGCTATATACTATATACAGGAGATGACATACAGGTATATACTATATACAGGAGGAGATGACATACAGGTATATAGTATATACAAAAGAGATGACATACAGGTATATCTATAATATAACGCTGGGAGCGTCACTCTGTCAGAAGCCTTTATAGACTGCGCAAGCGCAGGCGCAGTCTGGGCCTCACAGAGTGACGCTCCCAGGAGATCGCAGTATGCGTAAACACTGAACGCACACCGCGATCTCCACCGGAGAGTCAGGGACCGCCAGGAGGGTAAGTATATTCACCTGCCCCCGTTCCAGCGCTGCGTGCAGCTCCGTCTCCCGGGTCCTCTGCTGTGACGTTCCCAGTTCAGAGGGCGCAATGACGCGCTTAATGCGCACCGGCGCCGCCCTCTGAACGCGCAGTGCTGGAACGGGACAGACAGGTGAGTATAGCAAGTGCTGGGGGGCCTGAGCTAGCGGTGACTCCGGCACCTGACCCCCACAGCGCGTCGGTGTCCCCGCCTGCTCAGGCCCCCCAGCACTCGGCGCCCAGCGACGATAGGTGAGTATGGTATTTTTTTTTTATATATGGCAGCATACGGGGCATATATAATGGAGCATCTTATGGGGGAATATAATACAATGGTGGCGCAGGATGGGAGCAGCACATGACAGAACGGGGGCGCAGGATGGCAGCATCACATGACAGAACGGGCGCAGGATGGCAGCAGCACATGACAGAACGGGCGCAGGATGGTAGCAGCACATGACAGAATGGGGGCGCAGGATGGCAGCAGCACATGACAGAATGGGGGCGCAAGATGGGAGCAGCACATGACAGAACGGGCGCAGGATGGGAGCAGCACATGACAGAACGGGGGCACAGGATGGCAGCAGCACATGACAGAATGGGCGCAGGATGGGAGCAGCACATGACAGAACAGGGGCGCAGGATGGGAGCAGCACATGACAGAACAGGGGCGCAGGATGGCAGCAGCACATGACAGAACGGGGGCGCAGGATGGCAGCAGCACATGACAGAACGGGCGCAGGATGGGAGCAGCACATGACAGAACAGGGGCGCAGGATGGGAGCAGCACATGACAGAACGGGGGCACAGGATGGGAGCAGCACATGACAGAACGGGGGAGCAGGATGGGAACAGCACATGACAGAACGGGCACACGATGGCAGCAGCACATGACAAAACGGGCGCAGGATGGGAGCAGCACATGACAGAACAGGGGCGCAGGATGGCAGCAGCACATGACAGAACGGGCGCAGGATGGGAGCAGCACATGACAGAACAGGGGCGCAGGATGGGAGCAGCACAAGAAAGAACGGGGGCACAGGATGGGAGCAGCACATGACAGAACGGGGGCACAGGATGGGAGCAGCACATGACAGGATGGGAGCAGCAAATGACAGAATGGAGGCACAGGATGGGTGCAGAACATGTCAGAATGGAGGCGCAGGATGGGTGCAGCACATGTCACAATGGGGGCGCAGGATAGGAGCAGCACATGACAGAATGGGGGCGCAGGATGGGTGCAACACATGACAGAATGGGGGCGCAAGATGGGTGCAGAACATATCAGAATGGAGGCGCAGGATGGGTGCAGAACATGTCAGAATGGGGGCGCAGGATGGGAGCAGCACATGTCACAATGGGGGCGCAGGATGGAAGCAGCACATGACAGAATGGGGGCGCAGGATGGGTGCAACACATGACAGAATGGGGGCACAAGATGGGTGCAACACATGGCAGGATGGGGGCGCAGGATGGGTGCAGCACATGACAGGATGGGGACGCAGGATGGAGCAGCACATGTCAGAATGGGGGTGCAGGATGGGAGCAGCACATTTCAGAATGGGGGTGCAGGATGGGTGCAGCACATGTCAGGATGGGGACGCAGGATGGAGCAGCTCATGACATGATGGGGACGCAGGATGGAGCAGCACATACCAGGATGGAGACCATATACCAATATAGATGCTAGCCACCCGGGCGTAGAATGGGTTCAATAGCTAGTCTAATATATAAAGCTGAATGTATGTGTGTATGTATGTATGTCCGGGATTGGCATCTGCACCGTCGCAGCTACAGCCACAAAATTTTGCACAGTCACACGTCTGGACCCCGAGAGCGTCATAGGCTATGTTGTGAGGTGAAATTTTAACCCCGCGCGTTCCAATTCACCAAACAATATTGCCCCTATCTACATAATGGGGAAAAAGTGAAAGGAAAAGTGTTGGAGGCAAATTGACAGCTGCCAGATGTGAACAAGGGGGACTTAAAGAGTGAGAGCGATGGCGTCAAAGAGTGTATACCATACAGTTGCTAAGGTGGGGCCCCGACATGGGATACTCACCACACACACGGATATGAACACACACACAAAATGCGCCGCACACTACCACGTGCTTGAACACATATACCACCCTCCGCACACATTTCACCACACATATACCAACCTCGCCACATAAAAGTCGAAACACAAAAGTCACCGCTCAAAACTCGCCACGCGCAAAACTCGCCACATGCAAAACTAGGCTCACCCAAAACTCGCCACACGTTCAAAGCTCACCTCATGGAAAACTCGCCACACGCAAAACTTGCACACGCGGAAAAATTGCCACATGCACAAAAGTTGCAACACATGCAAAAGTTGCCTCACACAAAACTTGCACATACTCAAAACGCACCACACATAAAACTCACCAGGCGCAAAACTCGCCATGCGCTAAACTTGCTGCACACAACTTGCTACACTAACCTGTCACATGCAACTCGACACACAAAAAGTTGCTACACGCATGTCGCCACGCAAAACTCATCTCACAAAAGTCGCTATATGCATATTGCCACGTGCAACTCAACACACACAACTTGACACATGAAACTCACCCTAAAACACACACAAGTCTGTTATTATCATTCAAAAATAAAAATCTGATTAATAAGCAGACAAATTACAAGAGCAACAAATGTACCATATAGGAAATACGTAAATAAACATAACCCATACAAGGTACCATTAGTGTAGTGGTGCTGCTGAGACCAAAGCCGCACCTTGATAAAGAAGTGAAATGCGCGTCGGTGGCGGCGTGGGTATGTGTCCTGACTAAGTACATTATGGGTAAACACACTTGTGAGCATTTAACCAGGTCCTAACTATGGTGTAGCGCGCTATTTATTACATTGAGTCTGAGACTTGTTGCTTATTATTAATCATTGGTTGGACCTTATAGGTTTATTCTTGTGGCACTTTAGCATTTCTTGCCCGTGATAAATAAGATCCTTTTTGTCAGGACATACTGCCCAAACCTTTCCCTGATCCTAGTCGTTGTATATGTGTTTATTTGTTATTTATATATTATATTCTAATAAATTTATGCATTGTGATTACATTGGACTATATCTCCATTTTTTCTGATGTTATATCATATAGGAAATACGGCAGCTGTCAGTCACATGACCTGTCTATTATGTGTATGTGTGAGCTAATATATACTGCCAGGGGGGAGGGCTTCCTGTTGGCTGGAGATTTATCAGGCTGCCAATTTAGCTTACAAATACTGAGGTAAAAATACTGACCAAATAACCTGTGAACGAGGTCTAATACAGGAGGAGATTATACACAGGTATATACTATATACAGGAGGATATGACACACAGGTATATACTATACACAGGAGAGATGACACACAGGTATATACTATAGACAGGAGGAGATGACTTACAGGTATATACTATATACAGGAGGAGATGACATACAGGTATATACTATATATAGGAGGAGATGACATACAGGTATATACTATATAGAGGAGGAGATGACACACGTATATACTATATACAGGAGGAGATGACATACAGGTATATACTATATACAGGGAAGATGACACACATATATACACTATATACAGGAGGAGATGACACACAGGTATATACTATATACTGGAGGAGATGACACCCAGATATATACTATATACAGGGGAGATGACACACATATATATACTATATACAGGAGGAGATGACACACAGATATATACTATATACAGGAGGAGATGACACAGGGGTATACACTATATACAGGAGGAGATGACACAGGTATAGACTATATACAGGGGAGATGACACACGTATATACTATATACAGGAGGAGATGACACACAGATATATACTATATACAGGAGCAGATGACACACAGGTATATACTATTTACAGGAGGAGATGACACACAGGTATATACTATATACAGGAGGAGATGACATACAGGTACATACTATAGGAGATGACACACAGGTATATACTATAAACAGGAGCAGATGACACACAGGTATATACTATATACAGGAGGAGATGACTTACAGGTATATACTATATACAGGAGGAGATGACACACGTATATACTACATACAGGAGGAGATGACATACAGGTATATACTATATAAAAGAGTAGATGACACATAGCTATATAGAGGAGGAGATGACATACAGCAGGTATATACTATATACAGGGGAGATAACATACAGGTATATACTATAAACAGGAGATGACATACAGGTATATACTATATATAGGAGGAGATGACATACAGGTAAATAGTATATACAGAAGAGATGACATACAGGTATATACTATATACAGAAGGAGATGACACATAGGTATATACAATATACAGGATATACAGGAGGAGATGACATACAGCAGGTATATACTATTTACAGGGGAGATGACATACAGGTATATAGAAAATATACAGGAGATGACATACAGGTGTATACTATATATAAGGGAGATGACAAACATGTATATACTGAGGGGAAAATGAGAGATGTGAGGTGAAAATGAGGGGTGTGAGGTGAAAATGAAAAGGTGAGTGCAAAATGAGAGGAGTGATCGGAAAATGACAGATGTGAGGTCGAAATGACAAGTGTTAGGGAGGAATGAGAGGAGTGAGGGGAAAAATAAGAGGAATGAGGGGGAAAATGAGAGGTATAAGGGAGAAAATGAGAGATGTGAGGGGGAAAATGAGAGGCATGATGGGAAAATAAGAGAAGTTAGGTGCTATAACTAACCACAGATATTTACTATGCCCAGGAAACGCCGGCTCTTCAGCTAGTAACTTTATAACTTTATTGACACTGGTTCATTATAAATCACACAGTGCTACTAGTGTGATTTATAATGGTTACCAGTGTTACCTGTGTGATGTGTAATGGCCGCTATCTGCTCTCCTGATCTCACTGCAGAGCTGTGTGTGACTATAACTGACACATCTGCAGGCTCCTCTCAGCTTCAGCTTCCAGCTTGCTTGGAGCCAGTGGTGCAGTATTCTTGCATCAGAGCTCAGAGAGAAGCAAAAAAATATGTTTGTAAGAAAATAAAGTTAATTTCTCCTGTTCTGTGTTAGTTACTTGTCTCACACTGGTAATTCCCCCTTCAACCTGGAAGAGGTCATTTATATGACGTGATAAGATGATTTCTCAGCAACACAGCTGATATTAGACACTCAGGGAGGACTGTGCTCAGCAGTCTATAGCCTATATGTCCATATTAATGTGACAGATTCCCTTTAAGGCCTCTTTCACACTTCCGTCTTCTGCTGTGCGTCGTTGTGCAGTAAAATGACGTATCGACGGACGTCACGAAAATAGTGAAAACCGTGTGTGACGCATCCAGTGTAATGACGGATGCGTCATTTGTGTTGTTGCCACAATGTCAATGGAGAAATTTCTGGGAATCAAATGCCCGGGGACGAGAGAGAGAGAGAGAAAGAGAGAGAGATGAAAATCCTTCCGGGCATGCTCAGAGGGGAAAAATGTGATACGTCGCTGGATTCCTGTGTGTGACGGTCAGCGAAGGACCCTGCGCCCATAGGCTTCCATTATAGCTGACGATGGACAGCGTAGGACCCGTCGCTGACCAATTTTCCGACGTGCATAAAAAACGTTCCTCTGAATGTTTTCTCTCCATGACGGACCACTATTTTCCAATGGTTCCAGTGCACGACGGATGAAACGGATGGCCATCCGTCACAATCCGTCGCTACTACAAGTCTATGGGAAAATGCAGGACCCTGCAAATTTTTTTGCGGGATCCTGCATTCTCAAAAAACGACGGATTGTGACGGGAGCTGAAAGACGGAAGTGTGAAAGAGGCCTAAGATGGTGACTTTTGTTAGCTGCCCTGAACAGAATAGCATATCTGAATGGGCATATACTGGCAGGGAGGAGCAGAGGGAGGGTAAGATGGGGAGCAGGGCTGGCGTCAGCACCCGGCGTACCCGGGCAAGTGCCAGGGCCCTGGTGAGACAGGGGGGCCCATTCAGGGCCGGCGTTAGGGGCAGGCAGGCAGCTGCCAGTGCCTAGGACCTCCGGGAGGGGGAGCGGCTGGGGGCTGTCTAATTATACTCACCTACCTACTCCTGGCGGTTGGCGTGGTCCCTGCAGGTCCCTGGCTCCCCAGCTTCTTCCTGTACTGAACGTTCACATGGTACCGCTCATTACAGTAATGAATATGTGGCTCCACCTCCCATAAGGGTGGAGCCGCATATTCATTACTGTAATGAGCGGTAATGGTGACCGCTCAATACAGGAAGAAGCTGCCGCACCGGGAAGCAGGGACTGCACCGCTCCATGAGCTGCGCGATACTCACCTGCTCCTCGTTGCAGCCACCGCTCTGCCTCCGTCTTCAGCGTCTTCTGCAGTGACACTGAGGTCAGAGGGCGCGGTGACGTGGTTAGTACGCGCCCTTTGCCTGAACGTCAGTGCAGAAGACGCTGAAGATGGAGTGGCAGCCGGAACGAGGACAGGTGAATATTGTATATTTTTTTATCGCAGCAACAGCAAATGGGGCAAGTGACTGTATGGAGCATCTTATGGGGCCATAACGTTTGTGCAGCACTACATGGGGCAAGTGTCTATATGGGGCCATAACGTTTGTGCAGCATTATATGGGGCAAGTGTCTATATGGGGCCATAACGTTTGTGCAGCACTATATAGGGCAAGTGTCTGTATGGGGCCATAATGTTTGTGCAGCACTATATGCGACAAGTGTCTATATGGGGCCATAACATTTGTGCAGCACTATATGGGGCAAGTGTCTGTATGGGGCCATAATGTTTGTGCAGCACTATATGGGACAAGTATCTATATGGGGCCATAACGTTTGTGCAGCACTATATAGGGCAAGTGTCTGTATGGGGCCATAATGTTTGTGCAGTACTATATGGGACAATTGTCTATATGGGGCCATAACGTTTGTGCAGCACTATATGGGACAAGTGTCTGTATGGGGCCATAACGTTTGTGCAGCACTATATGGGGTAAGTGTCTGTATGGAGCATCTTATGGGGCAATAATGTTTGTGCAGCACTATATGGGGTAAGTGTCTGTATGGAGCATCTTATGGGGCCATAATCAACGTTTGTGCAGCACTATATGGGACAAGTGTCTGTATGGAGCATCTATGCGGCCATAACGTTTGTGCAGCACTATATGGGGCGAGTGTCTGTATGGAGCATCTATGGGGCCATAACGTTTGTGCAGCACTATATGGGGCAAGTGTCTCTATATACTACATGGCTGTTCTATATACTACGTGGGCTGTTATATGCTACGTGGGCTGTGCTATATACTATGTGGCTGTGCTATATACTATATGGGCTGTTATATGCAACGTGGGCTGTACTATATACTACGTGGCTGTGTTATATGCTACGTGGCTGTGCTATATACTACGTGGGCTGTGTTATATACTACATGGCTGTGTTTATATGCGATCATGAATCGTGGTATGTGTTAAAGGGGGGGCCAACTGAGACTCTTTCGCCCGGGGCCCTCAAAAACCTGGAGCCGGCCCTGATGGGGAGATAAATCTGATGATCTGGAGATAGAAAGATATAGGAACTTGGATGGGTGCTAAAAGCTGGATGTGTTGAGAGCGTGTGTGTGTGAGAACAGTAAAGAGGGGTAAAGTGGGAAACACTGGATGTCCATACACTGCCTACAAGGATGGCACCTAAGGTAAAGTGTGCTATCATCAGCTATAGTCAGAATTAACCTAAGAGCTACAAGTCCTGTACATAGCTATCTGAGTAGAACAAAGTATTCCCATGAAAACACAAAACATTCCTGGCAGCTCTATTGTCTACAGCGTCAACTGGACAAAATCTGCATGCAGAAATTGTTGAAAAGCATCACTCAGTATGGCAATGGCAAAGAGCACTAAAATTACAGAAAATATATTTACAGTCTATGGTAGGATTAAAGCGAAATAAGTAAAAACAAAGATGGAGGTAGGACACCTCATGCATTTAAATAGCCTTATCAAATATGTAAAAAAGTACACTGTATACAATTATTAGATAGTTTGTATTATTGATGAATAATGGTATTATTAAACAACCACAGAGCTGTCAGTCAATCCAAAAGGCTAATAAACCTGAAACCTGAATATTTTAGAAAGTAAGAGTGAAGTTTTGTATTTCTTAGGAAAATATTTATTTGAACATAATTATTGGACTACTATTGTGAAGAAATGTTATGAAACTAAATGAAAAATATACATTTTCCCATCTCAATAGTTTATTTTCATCTGTTAAAGTGAGAATAATAACCAAACAACTCAAGTGTACAAAAATCCATTAAAAAAAAATATCAGTGACCAATATAGCCAATCTTCTTTTCAATGATAGACATAATACTTCCATCCATGCAGTCTGTCAGTTTCTTAATCTGTTAATGATCAACTTTTTTGGCACCACCAACCACAGCCAACCAGCACTGTTCAGAGAGGTGTAGCGTTATCTCTCACTGGAAATCTACCATTTAAGAAGGACCCACAAGTTCTTCCTAAGGTTTAGGTCAGTTGGGAAGTGGCTATGTCATTATTCTTTCATGAAAAGAAGGAGCAAATGGGTTGTTCTGCGCTGCTCTGAAAGAATGGAAGATGCCAATCCAGTAGTATGTGGTTTATTCGTCAACGTGTTTCAAGGTATACAACTTTTTCATCAGGACAACCACGACTTGTATACTTTGAAACGCATTGACGAATAAACCACATACTACTGTATTGATATGATAACCAACGTCCAAATTAATAAAGCTGGCACTTCCAAATACACTATGGAAAACAATGGTCACCCAAAAGGTAACCACAACGAAGAGATCCAGAATAATGTGAATTAAGGCTTTTATTGGAAAACTTGTAAAATGCATCGTCACACCCCCGGAAGAAGCCTGGTGCGAAACGCGCGTTGGGGTGAGGTGGAAGGCTGTGCTGACTGCAGGTAGATATCATCATAAGGTCTGATTATGTACACTGGCACTTTATGCATTATGGGCATGCTCAGGCAGCTAGAGGTGTACTGGACGAATATGTGATTATGGTAACCACTACCGTGCATTTGATATAATTGAATGATGTACTGCACTTAGCCTTCACCTTGTGTTAGGTGTTGTGAATTCTGTGGCTGAATTCACTCCTGTGGTCACAAGTGGTACTGCAGCTTCTGAGCTTCCTCCCTCAGGTGTTCTGGTGAGCTCGTTAACTGCTTCATTACTTAACTCCGCCTGATGCTGCTATCCTTGCTCCTTGTCAATGTTTCAGTGTTGGATCTGAGCTTCTCCTGATTGTTCCTGTGACCTGCTGCTCTGTATAGCTAAGTGCTTTTTGCTTTATTGTTGCTTTTTTTCTGTCCAGCTTGTCTTTTGTTTTGCTGGAAGCTCTGAGACGCAAAGGGTGTACCGCCGTGCCGTTAGTTCGGCACGGTGGGTTTTTTTTTTGCCCCCTTTGCGTGGTTTTGCTTTAGGGTTTTTTGTAGACTGCAAAGTTCGCTTTACTGTCCTCGCTCTGTCCTAGAATATCGGGCCCCACTTTGCTGAATCTATTTCATCCCTACGTTTTGTCTTTTCATCTTACTCACAGTCATTATATGTGGGGGGCTGCCTTTTCCTTTGGGGAATTTCTCTGGGGCAAGTCAGGCCTATTTTTCTATCTTCAGGCTAGCTAGTTTCTTAGGCTGTGCCGAGTTGCCTAGGTAGTTGTTAGGCGCAATCCACAGCCGCTTTTAGTTGTGTTTAGCATAGGATCAGGTGTGCAGTCTACAGAGTTTCCACGTCTCAGAGCTCGTTCTTGTATTTTTGGGTATTTGTCAGATCACTGTGTGCGCTCTGATCGCTAAGCACACTGTGTTTCTGGATTGCCTTCATAACACCTGTCATTAGCAAACATAACAGTACAAGGAGCCAAACTAATGATTCTCAATAGAGGGAAAGAAAAAGTTCTGACATCATTTTTTTTTTTTCTGCTCTGTGTTCACTTTTTTTTTCCCCTAGACATTTGGGTATTCTGGACACAGGTGTGGACATGGATATTCAGGGTCTGTGCTCTTCAATGGATAATCTCGTTATAAATGTACAAAAAATTCAAGATACTATTGATCAGAAATCTATGTTAGAACCAAGAATTCCTATTCCTGATTTGTTTTTTGGAGATAGAACTAAGTTTCTAAGTTTCAAAAATAATTGTAAGCTATTTCTGGCCTTGAAACCTCATTCTTCTGGTAATCCTATTCAACAGGTTTTGATTATTATTTCTTTTTTGCGCGGCGACCCTCAAGACTGGGCATTTTCTCTTGCGCCAGGAGACCCTGCATTGAGTAGTGTCGATGCGTTTTTCCTGGCGCTCGGATTGCTGTACGATGAGCCTAATTCAGTGGATCAGGCTGAGAAAAATTTGCTGGCTTTGTGCCAGGGTCAGGATGATATAGAAGTATATTGTCAGAAATTTAGGAAATGGTCAGTACTCACTCAGTGGAATGAATCTGCGCTGGCAGCTTTGTTCAGAAAGGGTCTCTCTGAGGCTCTTAAGGATGTCATGGTGGGATTTCCTATGCCTGCTGGTTTGAATGAGTCTTTGTCTTTGGCCATTCAGATCGGTCGACGCTTGCGCGAGCGTAAATCTGTGCACCATTTGGCGGTACTGCCTGAGGTTAAACCTGAGCCTATGCAGTGCGATAGGACTATGACTAGAGTTGAACGGCAGGAATACAGACGTCTGAATGGTCTGTGTTTCTACTGTGGTGATTCCACTCATGCTATTTCTGATTGTCCTAAGCGCACTAAGCGGTCCGCTAGGTCTGCCGTCATTGGTACTGTACAGTCCAAATTCCTTCTGTCCATTACCTTGATATGCTCTTTGTCGTCGTTTTCTGTCATGGCGTTTGTGGATTCGGGCGCTGCCCTGAATCTGATGGATTTGGATTATGCTAAACGTTGTGGGTTTTTCTTGGAGCCTTTGCGGTGTCCTATTCCATTGAGAGGAATTGATGCTACACCTTTGGCCAAGAATAAACCTCAATACTGGGCCCAGCTGACCATGTGCATGGCTCCTGCACATCAGGAAGTTATTCGCTTTCTGGTGTTGCATAATCTGCATGATGTGGTCGTGTTGGGGTTGCCATGGCTACAAACCCATAATCCAGTATTGGATTGGAATTCCATGTCGGTATCCAGCTGGGGTTGTCAGGGGGTACATGGTGATGTTCCATTTTTGTCGATTTCGTCATCCACCCCTTCTGAGGTCCCAGAGTTCTTATCTGATTATCAGGATGTATTTGAAGAGCCCAAGTCCGATGCTCTACATCCGCATAGGGATTGTGATTGTGCTATCAATTTGATTCCTGGTAGTAAATTCCCTAAAGGTCGATTATTTAATTTATCCGTGCCCGAACACGCCGCTATGCGCAGTTATGTGAAGGAATCCCTGGAGAAGGGACATATTCGCCCATCGTCATCACCACTGGGAGCAGGGTTCTTCTTTGTAGCCAAGAAGGATGGTTCGCTGAGACCGTGTATTGATTACCGCCTTCTTAATAAGATCACTGTTAAATTTCAGTATCCCTTGCCATTGTTATCTGACTTGTTTGCTCGGATTAAGGGGGCTAGTTGGTTCACTAAGATAGATCTTCGTGGTGCGTCTGTGAGAATCAGGCAAGGAGATGAATGGAAAACTGCATTCAATACGCCCGAGGGTCATTTTGAGTATCTAGTGATGCCGTTCGGACTTGCCAATGCTCCATCTGTGTTTCAGTCTTTTATGCATGACATCTTCCGTGAGTATCTGGATAAATTCCTGATTGTTTACTTGGATGACATTTTGATCTTCTCAGATGATTGGGAGTCTCATGTGAAGCAGGTCAGAATGGTTTTTCAGGTCCTGCGTGCTAACTCTTTGTTTGTGAAGGGATCAAAGTGTCTCTTCGGTGTGCAGAAAGTTTCATTTTTGGGGTTCATCTTTACCCCTTCTACTATCGAGATGGATCCAGTTAAGGTCCAAGCCATCCAGGATTGGATTCAGCCGACATCTCTGAAAAGTCTGCAAAAGTTCCTGGGCTTTGCTAATTTTTATCGTCGCTTCATCTGTAATTTTTCTAGCATTGCCAAACCATTGACCGATTTGACCAAGAAGGGTGCTGATTTGGTTAATTGGTCTTCTGCTGCTGTGGAAGCTTTTCAGGAGTTGAAGCGTCGTTTTTGTTCTGCCCCTGTGTTGTGTCAGCCAGATGTTTCTCTTCCGTTCCAGGTCGAGGTTGATGCTTCTGAGATTGGAGCAGGGGCGGTTTTGTCACAGAGAGGTTCTGATTGCTCAGTGATGAAACCATGTGCTTTCTTTTCCAGGAAGTTTTCGCCCGCTGAGCGTAATTATGATGTGGGCAATCGAGAGTTGCTGGCCATGAAGTGGGCATTCGAGGAGTGGCGTCATTGGCTTGAAGGAGCTAAGCATCGCGTGGTGGTATTGACTGATCATAAGAACTTGACTTATCTCGAGTCTGCCAAGCGCTTGAATCCTAGACAGGCCCGTTGGTCGTTATTTTTTGCCCGCTTCGACTTTGTGATTTCGTACCTTCCGGGCTCTAAAAATGTGAAGGCGGATGCTCTGTCTAGGAGTTTTGTGCCCGACTCTCCGGGTTTATCTGAGCCAGCGGGTATCCTCAAGGAAGGAGTCATTGTGTCTGCCATCTCCCCTGATTTGCGGCGGGTGCTGCAAAAATTTCAGGCGAATAAACCTGATCGTTGTCCAGCAGAGAAACTGTTCGTCCCTGATAGGTGGACTAATAAACTTATCTCTGAACTTCATTGTTCGGTGTTGGCTGGTCATCCTGGAATCTTTGGTACCAGAGAGTTAGTGGCTAGATCCTTCTGGTGGCCATCTCTGTCACGGGATGTACGTACTTTTGTGCAGTCCTGTGGGATTTGTGCTAGGGCTAAGCCCTGCTGTTCTCGTGCCAGTGGGTTGCTTTTGCCCTTGCCGGTCCCAAAGAGGCCTTGGACACATATTTCGATGGATTTCATTTCTGACCTTCCCGTTTCTCAAAAGATGTCAGTCATTTGGGTGGTCTGTGATCGCTTTTCTAAAATGGTCCATCTGGTGCCCTTGGCTAAATTGCCTTCCTCCTCTGATTTGGTACCTTTGTTCTTTCAGCATGTGGTTCGGTTGCATGGCATTCCTGAGAATATTGTTTCTGACAGAGGTTCCCAGTTTGTTTCAAGGTTTTGGCGAGCCTTTTGTGGTAGGATGGGCATTGACCTATCCTTTTCCTCGGCTTTCCATCCTCAGACTAATGGCCAGACCGAACGAACCAATCAGACCTTGGAAACATATCTGAGATGTTTTGTTTCTGCAGACCAGGATGATTGGGTGTCCTTTTTGCCGTTGGCTGAGTTCGCCCTTAATAATCGGGCCAGTTCGGCTACCTTGGTTTCTCCATTTTTTTTGCAATTCTGGGTTCCATCCTCGTTTCTCTTCAGGACAGGTTGAGTCTTCGGACTGTCCTGGTGTGGATTCTGTGGTGGATAGGTTGCAGCAGATCTGGACTCAGGTAGTGGACAATTTGATCTTGTCCCAGGAGAAAGCTCAACTTTTCGCTAATCGCAGACGCCGTGTGGGTCCCCGACTTCGTGTTGGGGATCTGGTTTGGTTATCTTCTCGTCATATTCCTATGAAGGTTTCCTCTCCGAAATTTAAACCTCGTTTTATTGGTCTGTATAGGATTTCTGAGGTTCTCAATCCTGTGTCTTTTCATTTGACCCTCCCAGACTCCTTTTCCATACATAATGTATTCCATAGGTCGTTGTTGCGGAGATACGTGGCACCTATGGTTCCATCTGTTGAGCCTCCTGCCCCGGTTTTGGTGGAGGGGGAATTGGAGTATATTGTGGAGAAGATTTTGGATTCTCGTGTTTCTAGACGGAAACTCCAGTATCTGGTTAAATGGAAGGGTTATGCTCAGGAAGATAATTCCTGGGTTTTTGCCTCTGATGTTCATGCTTCCGATCTTGTTCGTGCCTTTCATGCGGCTCATCCTGGTCGGCCTGGGGGCTCTGGTGAGGGTTCGGTGACCCCTCCTCAAGGGGGGGTACTGTTGTGAATTCTGTGGCTGTATTCACTCCTGTGGTCACAAGTGGTACTGCAGCTTCTGAGCTTCCTCCCTCAGGTGTTCTGGTGAGCTCGTTAACTGCTTCATTACTTAACTCCGCCTGATGCTGCTATCCTTGCTCCTTGTCAATGTTTCAGTGTTGGATCTGAGCTTCTCCTGATTGTTCCTGTGACCTGCTGCCCTGTATAGCTAAGTGCTTTTTGCTTTTTTGTTGCTTTTTTTCTGTCCAGCTTGTCTTTTGTTTTGCTGGAAGCTCTGAGACGCAAAGGGTGTACCGCCGTGCCGTTAGTTCGGCACGGTGGGTTTTTTTTTTTTGCCCCCTTTGCGTGGTTTTGCTTTAGGGTTTTTTGTAGACTGCAAAGTTCGCTTTACTGTCCTCGCTCTGTCCTAGAATATCGGGCCCCACTTTGCTGAATCTATTTCATCCCTACGTTTTGTCTTTTCATCTTACTCACAGTCATCATATGTGGGGGGCTGCCTTTTCCTTTGGGGAATTTCTCTGGGGCAAGTCAGGCCTATTTTTCTATCTTCAGGCTAGCTAGTTTCTTAGGCTGTGCCGAGTTGCCTAGGTAGTTGTTAGGCGCAATCCACAGCCGCTTTTAGTTGTGTTTAGGATAGGATCAGGTGTGCAGTCTACAGAGTTTCCACGTCTCAGAGCTCGTTCTTGTATTTTTGGGTATTTGTCAGATCACTGTGTGCGCTCTGATCGGTAAGCACACTGTGTTTCTGGATTGCCTTCATAACACCTGTCATTAGCAAACATAACAGTTAGGGTGCTTGGGCATTTTATGCATTTTACAAGTTTTCCAATAAAAGCCTTAATTCACGTTATTCTGGATCTCTTCGTTGTGGTTACCTTTTGGGTGACCATTGTTTTCCATACTACTGTATTGGCATCTTTCACAGCAGCGGAGAATAACCCGTTTGCTCCTTCTTTTTATGCATTAATCTTTTCTTGGGTTTGCAGCAGCCTATCAGTGGCTGTGTGCTCAAGGGCCGGTTTTAGGTAAAGTGGGGCCCTGGCCAAAGGTTTAAAATGAGGCCCTAATTGCTCACATATTGCACATCACACAGAAGCATTTTGGTTGTATTTAAAGTTGAAACCAGAACTTTGCATACACTATCTAAAAAGACACATATGCACGTTTTTCTCAATATCTGACATGAAATCAGAAAAAAACCTTTCACGTTTTAGGTCATTTAGGATTTCCAAAATTATTAATATTTTCCAAATGCCAGAATAATGAGAGAGAGAAAATGTTTAAAGGCATTTTTATTACTTATTGCAAAGTCAAAAGTTTGCATACATTTCATTAGTATTTGGTACCATTGACCTTAAACTGAATGACTTGGGTCAAACATTTGGGATATCCTTCTCACAATAGTTAGTTGGAATTTGGGCTAATTCCTCCTAACAAAACTGGTGTAAATGATCCAGGTTTGTAGGTCTCCTTGCTCGCACCTGCCTTTTCAGCTTGGCCCATAAATTTTCAACAGAATTGAGATCAGGGCTTTGTGATGGCCACTCCATAACATTGACTTTGTTATCCTTTAGCCACTTTGTTACTATTTTTACAGTATGCTTTGAGTCATTGTCCATTTGGAAGACCCTTTTTCCGCCCAAGCTTTAACTTCCAGGCAGATGTCTTGATGTTGCTTCAGAATTGCCACAAAATCTTCTTTTCTTATGATGCCATATATTTTCTGAAGTGCATCAGTCTCTCCTGCAGCAAAATAACTCCACAACATGATGCTGCCACCAATGTGTTTCACAGTTGGGATGGTGTTCTTAGGCTTCCAATCTTCTCCCTTTTTCCTCCAAACGTAATGATGGTCAATATGCCCAAAAAGTTCAATTTTAGTTTCATCAGACCACAGGACATGTCTCCAAAATTAAGGTCTTTGATCATGTGTGCATTTGCAAACATAACATTAATCTGGCTTGTTTGTTTCTTTTGGAGTAATGGCCTGTGGATATTGACACAATCTTACCAGATTCCGCAATCATCTCCACAAGGTCTTTTGCTTTTGTCCTTGGATTGATATGCACATGTTGGAATTGTGCCAAGGACAAGCTATACTTGTGCAAGTCCACAATTCTCTTCCTGATATATTGGCTGATTTCTTGACACTTTCCCATGATGCTACACAAAAAAGCAGTGTGTTTCAGGTGTGCATTAAAATACATCCATAGGTGTGTCTCTAATTAATTAATTAATAAGCTTCCAAATATATGACATCACCATATGGGCAGTCCAGAATTGTTTAAAGGCATAGTAATTTTAGTGTATATAAACTTTTGACTTTGCAGTAAGTAATAAAAATGCCTTAAAACTTTTTCTCTCATTTTTCTGGCATTTGGCAAATATTCATAATTATGGTAATCCTCATTGACCTAAAACGGGAAAGGTTTATTCAGATTTTATACATATTTGTATTTTTTTATAGTGTATGAAAACTTCTGGTTTCAACTGTATGTCTGATCGCTGAAGACTCTACTACTGGTATCCCCATCAATCATAACAACAGGGATCTTGTCAAATTTATATTTTAAAGAAACAATGTATCATTTCCTTTACACTTCACAATTACTTGCTACTTTGTTTATCATATAAAATCCAAATAAACTTTTTAGTGAAAAAATGTGGAAAAGTTCACAGGGTATGAGTAAATTTCCGCAGCATTGTATGTGTTGCTATGTGTAATATTTTGTTGCACTGTATGCACTGTATTTACCTATTTTGCGGCCACAACACTTATAATAATAAACCTAGCCTAAGAAAATATGGTCATATAATTTAAACCATTATTTGCATCGGTCGCTACATTTTTGCTTTTTCTTCATTGGTAAATGATCAAACACCGCTTTTGTTAGACATCTAGCAGAAGGTCTTATGTTTGCACACATACGATTATCGTAACAAATCATTTGTTAAATAAAAAAATTATCATCCTTGTTAGCAAGAGGAAAACCCTGACCATAAGGCCAGAGTCACACTAGCCTATAATACGGACGAGTGCTATGCAAGAAAACATCGCATAGCACTCGGACCAGTGTTAATCTATGGGGCACCTCCCATCACCTTTTTTTTCCTCAAGCGTATTATACGTTTGAGTGAAATCGCAGCATGCTACGATTATACACGTATATCGGCCGAGTCTCGCCAATGCAAGCCTATGGGTGCGAGAAAAAAATCGGACACCACACAGACCATCAGTGTGACTTGCGAGAAATGCGCACACATTTTTCTCATTTCAGCCCATTGAGCCATTAAATTCAATAAGGAAAAGCAGTGAGAAATGTAAAGCCATATGCATGTGAAACGAATGTCATACGGATATATAGGTGCGAGGAAATCACATCATCACATTGCAAACGCATTACACACAGATGACCATACGGAGAACATTGGTGCGATTCTTGGCCAAGGGAATCGGACCGATTTTTCATACGGTAAGTGTGACTCCAGCCTTACAGAGATCTTTCCCCTGCCATATTTCAAATCCTTACAATCAGCAGTGTCTGGGAAGTGATATCGCGTCACTCCTGAATAGCGCATTATAACAAAAGACAGAACATGCCATACATACTATAGCCAAATCCTATTGTATCATGTGCTAGGCTGGAATGAAACAATCCCTCCATCTGTACAAGAACAGATAATAAATGTGGCAAATTACTAATATAGCCATGCATATTTATGAGATCAAATGGGAGAAAAGATACCTTGTATTTAGCATTTATATACTTCATAGTGTTTTACTTAACATACAAAGAATCAAAATAACAAGATTAATAATTCATCAGAACGTGATTGTGACTCACCTGGCCTTCAATTTTTAGGCATACCGAGCATGTAAGCATCATATTCTTCCCAATCAGTATACCACTTGTTTCAATGGCACTACTTGTTTGGGAGAATATTTTTGTACATGTAGCATCCAACAGAGCATTTACGACATCACCAGGAGGCCTTGCGGCTGAATTCGAGGAAACCACATAGGAGCCTCCATATACTGCTCAAGATGCATTCCTTGCCAAAAATGTCACCTGTTCTTTATCCCTAACCATATTGGATGATGATGGGATTAACGCATTTCTTTTACCTATAAGTTTGACACCTTTCACATTAATAAATGATAACTGTTACTGAAAGATTGGTGGATCCAAGAGTCACAGGTATAGATGGTGCTAAGAAATCTTTATATGCTTACGGAGCATGGCAAAGTCTCAATATGAGCTGCCCATAGCTTGCAAGACTCCCTCCATCAGCAAAGAAGCAGACATTTATGGAAAAAAGCAGATAAGTAGCAGTGTGAGATCTGCTGGGAGTCATTGATGTTAGTAGAGTGAGTGTTCAGTGTAGTCCATTGTGTAAGTGACATATGTGTTATGTCTGAGCATTGTGTGATACAGTTAGGTCCATATATATTTGGACAGAGACAATATTTTTCTAATTTTGGTTATAGACATTACCACAATGAATTTTAAACAAAACAATTCAGATGCAGTTGAAGTTCAGACTTTCAGCTTTCATTTGAGGGTATCCACATGAAAATTGGATGAAGGGTTTAGGAGTTTCAGCTCCTTAACATGTGCCACCCTGTTTTAAAAGGGACCAAAAGTAATTGGACAGATTCAATAATTTTAAATAAAATGTTAATTTTTAGTATTTGGTTGAAAATCCTTTGTTGGCAATGGCTGCCTGAAGTATTGAACTCATGGACATCACCAGACGCTGTGTTTCTTCCTTTTTGATGCTCTGCCAGGCCTACACTGCGATGGTTTTCAGTTGCTGTTTATTTGTGGGCCTTTCTGTCTGAAGTTTAGTCTTTAACAAGTGAAATGCATGCTCAATTGGGTTGAGATCAGGTGACTGACTTGGCCATTCAAGAATATTCCACTTCTTTGCTTTAATAAACTCCTGGGTTGCTTTGGCTTTATGTGTTGGGTCATTGTACATCTGTAGTATGAAACGACGACCAATCAGTTTGGCTGCATTTGGCTGGATCTGAGCACACAGTATGTCTCTGAATACCTCAGAATTCATTCGGCTGCTTCTGTCCTGTGTCACATCATCAATAAACACTAGTGACCCAGTGCCACTGGCAGCCATGCATGCCCAAGCCATCACACTGCCTCCGCCGTGTTTTACAGATGATGTGGTATGCTTTGGATGATGAGCTGTACCACGCCTTCGCCATACTTTTCTCTTTCCATCATTCTGGTAGAGTTTGATCTTGGTTTCATCTGTCCAAAGAATGTTCTTCCAGAACTGTGCTGGATTTTTTAGATGTTTTTTAACAAAGTCCAGTCTATCCTTTTTATTCTTGATGCTTATGAGTGGCTTGCACCGTGCAGTGAACCCTCTGTATTTACTTTCATGCAGTCTTTTCTTTATGGTAGATTTGGATATTGATATGTCTACCTCCTGGAGAGTGTTGTTCACTTGGTTGGCTGTTGTGAGGGGGTTTCTCTTCACCATGGAGATTATTCTGCGATCATCCACCACTGATGTCTTCCGTGGGCACCCAGGGCTTTTTGCATTGATGAGTTCACCAGTGCTTTCTTTCTTTCTCAGGATGTACCAAATTGTAGATTTTGCCACTCCTAATAATGTAACAATTGCTCGGATGGTTTTTTTTTATGTTTTCGCAGCTTAAGGATGGCTTGTTTCACCTGCATGGAGAGCTCCTTTGACCGCATGTTTACCTCACAGCAAAACATTCCAAATGCAAGCACCACACCTCCAATCAAGTCCAGGCCTTTTATCTGCTTAATTGAGAATGACATAGCGAAGGGATTCCCCACACCTGTCCATGAAATAGCCTTGGAGTCAATTGTCCAATTAATTTTGGTCCCTTTAAAAACAGGGTGGCAAATGTTAAAGAGCTGAAACTCCTAAACCTTTCATCCAATTTTAATGTGCATACCCTCAAATGAAAGCTGAAAGTCTGACCTTCAACTGCATCTGAACTGTTTAGTTTAAAATTCATTGTGGTAATGTCTATAACCAAAATTAGAAAAATGTTGTCTCTGTCCAAATATATATGGACCTAACTGTATATGTAAAGTAATAGTGATAGCAACTCTGAATATCCGGCTGCCATTGGCACTGATAACAGCTAATCGGTTGGGGTTCTAGGTGTCAGGAAACCTACTGATCTAATATCATTAGGATAGATCATCAATGTAAAAGTAGTGGAGTAACCCTTTTATGCTTTCTTCAGTGCTTTCTTTAATTAAAGGGTTGTTCATTACCTAGACAACCCATTCTCAATTGCTACTGTATATTGTATTCCCCCTTGTAAAATAAAACCTACAGTTGTGTGAAAAAGTGTTTCCCTCGTCCTGATTTTGTATTCTTTTGCATATTTGTCACACTTAAAATGAACCTGTCAGCAGGATTTTGCTCAGTAAACTTCAGACAGTGTCAGGTTGGTGCTGTTATACTGATTAAAGTGATACCTTGGGATGATGAAATCCATCTTGTGGTTGTTTTTTAATCTTTATTTTCAGTTTGTTGTTAATGATATGCTCGTGCCCTAAGGTGGGTCTGGAGGGGGATTTGTGTTGTGAATTCTGCTTTTGGGCTCCCTCCGGTGGTTGTAGATGGTAATGCAGTTGTCCCTGGGCTGCAGTCTTGGACAGGTGTATCTGCTAATTGCAATTCTGACTGGGGTATTTAGCTTTGCAGGACTCATTAGTCCTGGCCAGTTGTCAATGTTTCTTTTGAAGTGTTGGATCTCTGCTTGGCCTCTCCTGCTTAGCTGCCAATTCAGCAAAGATAAGTGTCTGTTTCTTTTTCTGAGGCACACATGCTGTGTGCTTATTTTCAGTGCTGTTCATTTGTTTCTATTTGTCCAGCTTAGACTGTGTCAGTTGTTTTTCTCAGTCTGGTTGGATTCTCTGGAGTTGCAGATATACTCTCCACATCTTTAGTTAGGTGGTGGAGTTTTGTATTTTCTGCTGTGGATATTTTTGTAGTATTTTTTATGCTGACCGCTTAGTATCCTGTCCTGTCCTTTTCTATTTAGCTAGAAGTGGCCTCCTTTGCTAAAGCCTGTTTTCTGCCTGCGTGTGTCTTTTCCTCTCCTACTCACAGTCATTATTTGTGGGGGGCTGCCTATCCTTTGGGGGTCTGCTCTGAGGCAAGATAGTTTTCCTACTTCCATCTTTAGGGGTATTTAGTCCTCCGGCTGTGTCGAGGTGTCTAGGTTTTGTTAGGCACACCCCACGGCTACTTCTAGTTGCGGTGATAAGATCAGGGTTTGCGGTCAGTATAGTTACCACCTACTCCAGTGAAGGTTTTCATGCTGCTCCAAGGCCACCTAATCATAACAGGTTTGCATGCCGTCCTCTGATTATACAGGGTGGGCCATTTATATGGATACACCAAAATAAAATGGGAATAGTTGGTAATATCAACTTCCTGTTTGTGGCACATTAGTATTTGGGAGGGGGAAAACTTTTCAAGATGGGTGGTGACCATGGCGGCCATTTTGAAGTCGGCCATTTTGGATCCAACTTTATTTCTTTTTTATTTTATTCTTTCATGAGTTATTTACAAGTTTATGACCACTTATAAAATGTGTTCAAAGTGCTGTCCACTTCTCCCACTCTTGACACACTGATAGTAACACTGCAGAAGAAATGCTATCACAGGCTTCCAGTATCCATTGTTTCAGATGCTGCACATCTCGTATCCTCACAGCATAGACAATTGCCTTCAGATGACCCCAAAGATAAAAGTCTAAGTGGGTCAGATCGAGAAACCTTGGTGGCCATTCAACTGGCCCACGACAACCAATCCACTTTCCAGGAAACTGTTCATGTAGGAATGCTCGGACCTGACACCCAACGATGATGTCATAATGTTTGCCATGGCGACGATGATGTCCTAATAGGTTGCGATGGTGATGCCATAATGGTTGCTATGGTGACGATTATGTCATAATAGGTTGCAATGGTGATGGTCATGTCATAATGGTTGCCATGGTGACAATGATGTCATAATAAGTTGTCATGGCAATGATGATGTCAGAATGGTTGCCATGGCAAAGGATATATGGGCACAGAACTATGGGATGGGTATATGGGCACGGGACTATAGGATGGAGGATGGGTATATGGGCATGGGCCTATGGAACGAAGGATGTGTATGATGGGTATAAGGGCATGGGACTATGGGATGAAGGATATGTATGATGGGTATATGGGCATGGGACTATGGGATGGAGGATGTGTGATGGGTATATGGCACAGGACTATGGGATGGTGGATGTGTATAATGGGTATATGGGCATGGGACTATGGAATGGAGGATGTGTATGATGGGTATATGGGCACGGGACTATGGGATGGAGGATGTGTATGATGGGTATATGGGCACGGGACTATGGGTTGGAGGATGTGTATGATGGGTATATGGGCACGGGACTATGGGATGGAGGATGTGTATGATGGGTATATGGGCACGGGACTATGGGATGGAGGATAATCATTATAATTTGTTATAACTAACCACAGTTAGTTACTATGCCCGGGCAACACCGGGCTCTTCAGCTAATATATATATATATATATTATTCATTATGTAAACTAGCAGGAGGTCACTGAGGGATCAGTGACCTGTCAGAAGCCATACACATGAATACCTAATCAGATCACCACATGAAGGCCCCCCACAGGCCGCCCCGAAGCAAGAGCATATCGCTTTATTTTCAAAGTTAGAACGTTTTTATTTTTCCACTGATAGAACTTTCTTGTGGCTTATATTTTGCGGGACAAGTTGATGTTTTCAGCGGTACCATTTTTATTTGTCTTTTTGGTTGTGTTTTATTCCACTTTTTGTTTGGGGTATGATGAAAAAGCATTGTTTTTTGCCTTGATTTTTATATTTTCTTGATTTTATATTTTTTTTACGGTGCTCACTGAAGGAGTTAACTAGGTGGCAGTTTTATGAGGAAGGTCGTTCCAGACGCGGCAGTACAAAACGTGTACTTTTTTTACATGAAAAAAGAAAATTATCGGCACAATATATAAATATGTACAGTTGTGCTCAAAAGTTTACATACTCTTGCAGAATTTTTGCTGTTTTGGCCCTATTTCAGAGAATATGAATGATAACACCAAAACTTTTTCTCCACTCATGGTTAGTGGTTGGATGAAGCCATTTATTGTCAAACTATTGTGTTTTCTCTATTTAACTCATAATGACAACCCAGAACAACCCAGGGTATGTAAACTTTTGAGAACAACTGTATATAGATTATTTTTATTTTCTGATTATTTAAAAATATATATTTTTACAATTTTTTAAAACTTTTTTTCTTATTCCCACTATGGGACTTTGACTTTCAGCAGCCTGATCATTGTTATAAATCATTGAAATGGCATATAACTGTCAATGATGCACTGACACAAGCCCTTTAGACTATGATCTGTGCATGGTCTGAGGAGCTTGCCATAGTCTGGTGAGACAGGTGTTGTCATGACGACATCGGTCACCATGGCAAAGATCAGAGGGAAGATGGGGCCCCTTCCCTCTGCTTGCCCTTTTAATGTTACAATCGATATCAATTGCATCATTTAGGGGGTTAAATTATACCTTTATTTACATATGCCATACATAGAATAAACACACACAATTAAAATAGTGCTTTCAGATCAGTATGTTCATATCTCCATAATTTTGTGGAGACTTGATTGCATCCACACTAATGAAATATGGCACATATTGAAAAATACCACAAGCACTTTCTGTTATTTCTGCTGTGAAGGGGAGGAAGTATGTCTATCCTCTTAAAGCAAGATTTAAATAATGTTTTTGACCAGTAGCACATCTAAAGGTAAAATGGCTGTGAGATTCAATGTTCAGTATTTGGATCCAGTTGGATGAGCACGTAGGTGGGCTGCACTGCAGGAGTAAATAAATTCTTCATAAATGACAATGACAAAAATACTTTTTAATTCACAACGCGTTTCAACACCGTATCGGCATCTTTTTCAAGTGAAAAAAAACAAATGTCATGACATTTTTTTTCACTTGGAAAAGACTCTGGTATGGCGTTGAAATGCGTCGTGAATAAAAAACCTTTTCCTCATCATCATTTATGAAGAATTGATTTACTCCGGCAGTGCAGCCCACCTACGTGTTCATCCAACTGGATCCAATATCTCCTGGATGATTTATCTACTAGCCACAGGGCAGCAGCAGCTGTCTTTCTTCATGCCTACTCCACTTACCCACTCTTCCTCCATTGCTTATCACCCCATCATGCTCTGTTTCTCACTTCTAAATTTACACAGGGTTCAGTATTTGTAACTCTCTTTTACAGGTCTCAGCATAGTATCCAAAGACCAGCCTCAGCTGACTCCAAGAAGAATGGGGACCAGATACTGGGCGATAAAGTCACAGGTGTGTATATATTGCTACTTAACCGCATCAGGTCACATCTACACACGTGGTCAAAATTGTTGGTACCCCTTGTTTAAGGACAGAAAAACACACAATGGTCACAGAAATAACTTGAATCTGACAAAAGTAATAATAATTAAAAGATCTATGAAAATGAGCAAATGAAAGTCAGACATTGCTTTTCAACCAAGCTTCCACAGAATTTAAAAAAAAATAAAACTCATGAAATAGGCCTGGATAGAAATGATGGTACCCATAACTTAATATTTTGTTGCACAACCGTTTGAGGCAATCACTGCAATCAAATGATTCCTGTAACTGTCAATGAGACTTCTGCACCTCTCGACAGGTATTTTTTCCCACTCCTCGTGAGCAAACTGCTCCAGTTGTCTCGTGTTTGAAATTTTCCAGACAGCATGTTTCAGTTCTTTCCAAAGATGCTTAATAGCATTTAGGTCAGGGCTCATAGAAAGCCACTTCAGAATAGTCCAATGTTTTCCTCTTAGCCATTCTTGGGTGTTTTTAGCTGTGGGTTTTGGGTCATTATCCTGTTGCAAGACCCATGACCTGCGACTGAGACCAAGTTTTCTGACACTGGGCAGCACACTTCTCTCTAGAATCCCTTTATAGTCTTGAGATTTCATTATACCCTGCACAGATTCTGGACACCCTGTGACAGATGCAGCAAAGCAGCCCCAAAACATAACAGAGCCTCCTCCATGTTTCACAGTAGGGACAGTGTTCTTTTCTTGATACGCTTCATTATTCCATTTGTGAACATAGAGCTGATGTGCCTTGCCAAAAAGTTCAATTTTTGTCTCATCTGTCCATAGGACATTCTACCAGAAGCTTTGTGGCTTGTCAACATGTAGTTTGGCAAATTCCAGTTTGGCTTTTTTATGATTTTTTTTCAACAATGGTATCCTCCTTGGCTGTCTCCCATGAAGTCCACTTTGGCTCATACAACGACGGATGGTGCAATATGACACTGATGTTCCTTGAGCTTGAAGTTCACCTTTAATCTGTTTAGAACTTTTCTGGGCTCTTTTTTTACCATTCGGATTATCCACCTCTTTGATTTGTCATCAATTTTCCTCCTGCGGCCACATCCAGGGAGGTTGGCTACAGTCCCATGGATCTTAAATTTAAGAATAATATGTGCAACTGTAGTCACAGGAACATCAAGCTGCTTGAAGATGGTCTTCTAACTTTTAATTTTAACATGTTTGTTTATAATTTTCTTTTTAATTTCCTGAGACAACTCTTTCCTTTGCTTCCTCTGGTCCATATTGAGTGTGATACACACCATGTCACCAAACAGCACAGTGAACATCTGCAGCCCTATATACAGGCCCACTCAAGAAATGCAGACACCTGTGATGCTAGTTAGTGGACACATCTTGATTTAACATGTCCCTTTTGTCACCTTATTTTCAGGGGTACCATCATTTCTGTCCAGGCCTATTTCATGAGGTTTTTGTTTTTTTTTAGAAAAATATTTAGAATTGAGAGTCCTCAGTGGTTGATACCTTTTAATGGCTAACTGAGAAGATGATAACAAATTGAAATTGCAAGCTTTCGAGACTACTCAGGTCTCTTCATTAGGCATAGACTAATAGAAATTCTGAGGAATCACATATTTATGCACAACACGGCACAGAAGCACAGAAAAATGCCATAGATAAGACAGGTGATGTGAAGCAGAATTACCACCATGAGTGGTAAACTGTTATGTCCATAAATATTGGGACAGTTCATAGATAAGGAGTGTGAATGTTTTATTGTCCTCTGGGGTCTGGTTCTATGTTATGATGACCCCACAGGTCAAATTCCTTAGTTGATGTAAAAAGACATAAATCCATGCAACACATTCATTCCTGCACTGAGAGTGTCAAAGTTCATCATCAGCTTATACTCCCAAACTCTTCTGTCTCTCTGAGATTTGAAGTTACCTTTTAATACAAGTAATTTCATGTCCATGATGCTATGATCGGTGAGACAAAAATGTATTACCACAGGTAGATCCATTCTTTTTTTCTCTTATTGTGTGGCGATGAGAATTCATTCTTGTTCTAAGCTTTTGCCCTATCTCCCCCATATACAAACCCCCAGTTGTGGATTTTTCTGTCATTACATGTGGGGTACAAACAATTTTGACCACGTGTGTATATCTGAGTAATGAACACAGCAAAGACACAGCTAATTTTTTTTTCTTTTTATTTTAACTCTGTGTTCTGTGTTCCTAGAGCCATAGCTGTTTATTCTTTCAGTTGGCATACCTATATGAGGGTTTATTGTTTTTTGAATTGCATTGCTTTTGTAATTGTATTTTTAGTGAAAGCTGCCATACATGTATGGTGCATGTAGAAAAGCCGCGGAGACACCATCACGTGTTTCTCAACTCAAGCAATAAATAGCCAGGTCTTTCACCGGGAAGGAAAAACCACGGGAAGGGCAGCATCCCAAAAGGGAAAACCAACTATGCCAAAACATGGTATCCATCCACAGACAGCTGTTTCTTTTTTTTTTTTTTTTTCCCTCAGATGGGAAAATCTACAGTCCAGAAACCCAAGACCAAAGAAAAATCCCAAACAGCTGCGTCAAATCCAAAACACAAAAGCTGTTCCCATCATCATCGGAAAATTTCAGTTTAATACAACATCAGAAAAAACAAATCAAGACATATTTACAAGGTATCTCCACTTCTTCACCTTCCAAATCCCTTCGGCATCCACCTCCCCCCTTCTTCTTTTATCCCATAGAAAACAAACATACATCTTCCCCAAAATCACTTTTAGACTATTCTTTACTACAATTTCCTTTCTCTTAAAAACATACACATTCCTCACATCCCATAATACTTCCTTTATACATGCAACTATTAACCACAACACTCTCTCCTTCACTCCATCACACATTCCCAAGCCAAACATGAACAACTCGAATGATAACAAGCTCACACCACACAATTCTTTACACAACGGTCCCATTCTTCCAATCACCTCCCTAGCATAATGACAATTCCAAAACACATGTATTACACTTTCCCTTCCACCACACCCACCTCTCGGACACATATCATTTCTCCCCAACCCACGATTCTTCTGAAATTCTCTAACTGGTAACACTCCATGCAAAGACTGCCATACAATCTCACTCTGCCTATTCGTCATACCGTCTAACCGCACTTTCTTCCATACTTTTTCTATATCATTCCCTCTAACCATGTTTATTCCACACTCTGTCTCTCTACATTCAATCATCCTATACACAGCCTTCTTATTACTCAACAACCTAACATCCACATCACACAACTCATACTTCACCAAAAATTTATAAACCCACACATACCATCTAGGCACGTCAAAAGCAACCGGATACCTCAGATCCCTCTCTCGCCACCTCAAACGAAATAAATACGCCCCAAACAAAAACCTACACAGACAAGAAAACTTCCCATCCATCCTAATCACCCTCAACACAAAAACCACAATAATTATACCAAAAAACACCTCAAGGTTTGGAAAACCCAACCCACCTTTTTCTAAACGTTTCACCAAAACCTCCCTCCTAGCCCTTTCCATCCTAGAATTCCACAAAAACACAAACAGAATCCTATTTAACCCCCTCATACACATATACCCCGGCGGAAAGACCACTGCAATATATAAGAAAATAGGCAAAATCACACTTTTAATAACTAAGATTTTTCCAAAAAACGAAAGACTTCTCATCTTCCAAAAACATAACTTCCGCTCAACCTTTCCTTTCGCATCATCCCAACTTTCTTTCCCATCCAAACTCTCTGAAAATTTCACCCCCAAAACCTTAAATGACCCAGTCACCTCATTCACTCCTACATCCTTACTTAAAACCCCTCCCCCAAAAACCTTACACTCACTCTTCTCCCAATTCACCTTAAATGCTGACGCACCACAAAAAATAGATGCCAATAACTTCACCCGCCTCACAGAATACTCTGAATCACACAACACACACACGTCATCCATATAAGCACTAACCTTCCATTCCCTCCCCCCACCTCCTGGCACTTGTACACCTCTAATCACTTTATCTTTCCTCAACATACAAAGCAACGGTTCAATCGCACAAATAAAAACCACAGGAGACAAAGGACAACCTTGTCGCACACCTGAAAAAACATTCACTCTTCTACCCACAGAACCATTCATCAAAACACAACTATAAATGTCTTTATATAAGCTCCTCACCCTCCAAACAAAATCAGGCGGAAACCCCATTCTCAATAATACCCGGAACAAAAAACTATGTGATAACCGATCATACGCCTTTTCAAAGTCCAAACTCAAAACAAATACACTCTTCTTCCGACTCATACAGTCCCACAAACAATCTCTCAACATACAGACACACTCATGTATACGTCTCCCAGGCACTGCACAACACTGTTCATCCCCAATCACACTCTCTATCACATTATGCATCCTATTCGCCATTACTTTCGCATAGATCTTATAATCGCAATTCAACAACGTTATCGGTCTCCAATTTTTTAAACTCTTCAAATCTCCTTTTTTAGGTATTAACACAACCATCCCTGCACGCATACTCTCAGCCACCTCCATACTAGACCACATATACTTACACACATCCACAAAATCCTTACCAATCACATGCCACATCACCCTATAAAACTCTATAGGAAGACCATCCTCTCCTGGAGTCTTATTTAACGCCATGCTATGCATTACCTTCCATACCTCATCACCTGTCACCTCACCCATCACTCTCTCTCTCTCCATCTCACTCAATTTATTTTCTAATACACTTAGTACATCCTCCTCCAAAGCCTCATCCCTCCACTTCACTGCATACAGCTCCTCATAAATCTTAGCCACATGTTCACACATATCCTCCCCACTTACCTCTCTTCCATCCTCTGCATTCAAAACACTCATACTCTGCTTTTTCCCAAAAACCTTTTTGAAGAAAAACCTCGAACACCTTTCATCTTGCTCCATTCTATCAATTTTTGCCCTAAAAATAATACTCTTCCCTTTCTCCTCCAAAAACTCATTAATTTCTTCTTTAACCTTTTTTATCCCCTCCTCCACCTACATTCCTCCTTCCCTCAATTTATACAATAAACATAAACGGGCATTCAACTTAACAAACTTTTCCCTCTTAATTGCCGCAAATTCATACCCCACACTTTTAAAAAACTTTTTTGTCTGCCTCTTAACCCAATCCCACCACTCACAAACATTCCCAAAACTTTCCTTACTTTTACACCACTGTTTATACTTTCTCACATACTCCTTCCTCACAGCTTCATTTTCCAGCAATTTCACATTTAATTTCCACAAACCCTTTCCAAACACACCACTAACATTAATATCTAACTCGCACAACACACAAACATGGTCTGAAAAAACGACCCTATCCTGCTTATATCGAACAGGAATAATATTTTTAGAAATAAAACAATAATCCAACCTGGACTGTGCTCTTCCACTATCAGAAAAAAAGGTATCTAACAAAGGGTTAACCTTACACACACGCTGCATATCACTCAAATCAAAGTCAGTAACTAACTCCAGCAAAACTTTTCCAGACACATCCACATTCACTCCCCCCACATCACAATTCATATCACCCACAATCACCACAGGCACTCTTCCTGGAACAAAAAGCTTCACTTTTTCAAATAATAACTTACGCTCATTTTTTTCGACTGGCGCATAAATATTGATAACACAAAACTTAGCATTTTTATATTCAAAATTTGCTAAGATACACCTCCCCACCTCCACCACCAAATAATTATTCAAAACCACCTCCTGCCCCTTAACTAAAATCCCCACACCATCATTTCTATTATTTGCACTACCAGACCATACAGACGCACCATAAGACCACTCATCCCCTTTCACACCATCCACAATCCCACATTCTTGCAAACAAAAAATAGATGCACTCTGCATAGCTAAAAAATCCAGAATTGCTGCTCTCCTCCTCGCTTTCTTAAAAACTCTCACATTTTGAGAAACTATAGAAAAACCCATACTATAAAAACAAAAAACAATGCAAAAATTACCACAAAACTACACACATTACACAAAAAGCCCTTGACAAAGGTCAAGACTCACAGAAAGGAGAGAAAAAAAAACAACAGATCCACTGAGCTTTCATTTTACCCAGTATCACCATTGTCCTCCTCTGCCATTCGGACTGAACAGCAAGTCTCTGAACCACTAGCCCCTTTGTGCTCACTCCATTTTTTTTATAGCCGCCCCAATTTTTCTCTTAGGCATACTACTGCATGCCTCATCACTTTCCCCATCCTCCTCCCTCTGACACTTATTCCCACCCTTGTCCTCATCTGAAGAAAGCCCTCCAATATTCTGAGGATCTGAGGGGTGCACAGGGCTCTCAGCTTCAGAAATGTGCACGTCTTCCTCTGTTGCATCCATTGCTTCCTCAAGAGAAAACATTTCCGGCACAGTAGAGTCATCATCTTCTTCCTGATCTTCTTCCTTCTTCTTAAACCCCTTCTCTACTTTTTTTGCCGCCGACCAAAACTCCTTATCTTCCTTCTGTGCATCACTCATAGCACCACGGGGTACTAGCGCAATGTCATCTGGAGTCACAGAGGGTCTTTCCCTCTCCCTCTCCCTCCTTTCCTCTCTCTCCACTCTTTCAGATTCCTTTCTGATAATCGCCAACCTCCTCCTTCTCTCCTCCTCCTCTCTCCATTCACTCTCTGAGCGTCTAGGCGCCCTCCGCGGACAATCCTTATACATGTGGTCACTACTACCACACACGTCACAGGTCTTAGCCATCGGGCAATCACCAGCCATATGCCCCTCCTTCTTGCAGTTTCGGCAACACTGCCCCTTCTGGCAGTCTGCCTGGACATGTCCAAAAGAGAAACATCTCCTGCAAAACAGAGGCTGCCCAGGGTACGTGAGGAAACCCCTATGCCCTGCTACAGAGAAGTTCGCCGGAGGGTGTCTGAACCCACCCACACTGCCAGGATCTCTTCTGAACCTTACACGATACTTGTATAGACAATTAAAGATTCCTAAGCAGTTCACTTGCTTCTCTCCCTTTGAAACAAAGTCACAATACTGTGAGAGGAAGCTCTCCAACAATGCAGGTTCAGTAAAGGGGTTATAGACAGTGATAGTCACCTGCCTTTCCTGAAGACCAAACAGTGGTTCACATTTCACTCCCTTCAAACAGGGATCTCTGGCATGATTCCGGAACCACTCATAGATGTTCAGGCAATAATGCTCTGACATAAAAGTAATGTCGTAGTTACCTTGATTAGGGAACTCATTGATACTAAAGATGTTTTCTCGCTTTCCTCCAGCCTTTTCCTCAATAAGGTCACGAACAATAAAGACCACGCTGTTCCTTGCCCGGATAGATGGCTCCAACGTCACTCGGATGGTGTTCTTCACGTAACTCATTTTCAAAGCTGTCGGTACAAAATACCACAGAAAAAAAACAGAATTCTCTGCAAAAGGGTCTGGATTCCTCCAGAAAACCTCACTCCTGACAACTAGTGTTGAGCATTCCGATACCGCAAGTATCGGGTATCGGCCGATACTTGCGGTATCGGAATTCCGATACCGAGATCCGATACTTTTGTGGTATCGGGTATCGGTATCGGATACATAGAGATGTGTAAAATAAAGAATTAAAATAAAAAATATTGATATATTTACCTCTCCGGCGGCCCCTGGACTCAGCGCGGGTAACCGGCAGGCTTCGTTGTTCAAAATCAGCGCTTTTAGGACCTGAGAATCACGTCCCGGCTTCTGATTGGTCGCGGGCCGCCCATGTGACCGCCACGCGACCAATCACAAGCCGCGACGTCACCGCAAGCTATTAGCGCGCTCATTTTTGAAAAATGAGCGCGTTAATGACTTTCAAAGACGTAGCGGCTTGTGATTGGTCACGGCCACGCGACCAATCACAAGCCGCGACGTCACCGCAAGCTATTAACGCGCTCATTTTTAAAAATGAGCGCGTTAATGACTTTCAAAGACGTAGCGGCTTGTGATTGGTCGCGGCCACGCGACCAATCACAAGCCGCTACGTCTTTGAAAGCCATTAACGCGCTCATTTTTAAAAATGAGCGCGTTAATAGCTTGCGGTAACGTCGCGGCTTGTGATTGGTCGCGGCCACGCGACCAATCACAAGCCGCTACGTCTTTGAAAGCCATTAACGCGCTCATTTTTAAAAATGAGCGCGTTAATAGCTTGCGGTGACGTCGCGGCTTGTGATTGGTCGCGTGGCCGCGACCAATCACAAGCCGCTACGTCTTTGAAAGTCATTAACGCGCTCATTTTTCAAAATGAGCGCGTTAATAGCTTGCGGTGACGTCGCGGCTTGTGATTGGTCGCGTGGCCGCGACCAATCACAAGCCGCTACGTCTTTGAAAGTCATTAACGCGCTCATTTTTCAAAAATGAGCGCGCTAATAGCTTGCGGTGACGTCGCGGCTTGTGATTGGTCGCGTGGCGGTCACATGGGCGGCCCGCGACCAATCAGAAGCCGGGACGTGATTCTCAGGTCCTAAAAGCGCTGATTTTGAACAAAGAAGCCTGCCGGTTACCCGCGCTGAGTTCAGGGGCCGCCGGAGAGGTAAATATATCAATATTTTTTATTTTAATTCTTTATTTTACACATCCCTATGGATCCCAGGGCCTGAAGGAGAGTTTCCTCTCCTTCACACCCTGGGAACCATGAGAATACCTTCCGATACTTGATGTCCCATTGACTTGTATTGGTATCGGATATCGGTATCGGCGATATCCGATATTTTTCGGGTATCGGCCGATACCGATACTTTCAAGTATCGGACGGTATCGCTCAACACTACTGACAACTGTTTCTGGGTTTTTGCCCCTCCTCAGTGTAGAGTAGGAAACTGGCTATTAGGAGCAGTGCCTAGTTAAAGGACTATAAACATAAGGATAAATTACCTCGGGGAGATCAAAACATCCAACACCGCAGAGACACCATCACCTGTTTCTCAACGCAGTGATCCAGAACACTGCCCCTATCCCTTATGGGAAATATGCAAATGCATGTAGAAAAGCCGCGGAGACCATCACGTGTCATGTTAGGGATGGGGGCAGTGTTCTGGATCACTGCGTTGATGGTGTCTCCGCGGTGTTTGATGTTTTGATCTCCCCGAGGTCATTCATCCTTATGTTTATAGTCCTTTTACTAGGCACTGCTCTGTGGATGGATACCATGTTTTGGCATAGGTGGTTTTCCCTTTTGGGATGCTGCCCTTCCCGTGGTTTTTCCTTCCCGGTGACAGACCTAGCTATTTATTGCTTGCGTTGAGAAACACGTGATGGTGTCTCCGCGGCTTTTCTACATGCATTTGCATATTTCCCATAAGGGATGGGGGCAGTGTTCTGGATCACTGCGTTGAGACACACGTGATGGTGTCTCCGCGGTGTTGGATGTTTTGATCTCCCCGAGGTCATTCATCCTTATGTTTATAATACATGTATGGTGGGCATGCGCTGTAACTGCATGGAGCGGATTGGTGGACAGCGTGGGTGCCTGTTGTGTTAGATAGATGGCACCTGAGAGTAACTGATGTTATTGGAACTAGAATCAATCACATCAGCTAAACCTTAAATACCTCTGTCAGGTTTTTAACCAATTAATATTCCTTCAACATGGCGGCCACCACTGCAGAGCCCAGCAGCCCCTTGTGTGACATGACTGCAGGATCCTGAAGGGTTGCAATGGCAACCAGAGGCTTTGCGAAAACTTCTATTTCTGCTGTGGTATTACTCCTATTGGCTTCATTGAAGACCAGTTATTTTACAATACAGATCAGCCCTTTAATATTGAAGTGTATTGCATGGACAGTCAAGAGGTCATAGGTTTAATATACATAAAGGAATGATTAAAGTGTAAAAAAAAAATTATGACAGTTTAAATAATCCCGCATTTTCCGAAATGTAAATAGCAAATTGTAAAAAATGTAAAAAAAAGAAATCAACACATTTGAATTTGCTGTGTGCATGGGCGCACCACTTGTCCAAAATGTCAACCTTTAGGATTATACCGCCCCTTTAAGGGGTTAATAGCATTATTTTGGAACATATATAAGATTTCTTTTTGGGGGTGAAAAATGGGAAAACTGCCACCACAAAATATGCCTGTAAAACAATGCACAAATGTCATGGCATTTTTATGAAAGCACCCCCAAAAATAGCAGGAAAAAATACTATATGTGTAGGAAGCCAAAATTAATTTTTCTAAGCAATAAAAGATAGCCTTCTGCCCAAACATGTGTTCTGGGAAATCTAAGAAAAAAAATAATGTGGTTGGGCACCAAAGGGCAATTTTGCATTGAATACCCGTTCCACCCGGCCTGTTCCTATATTAGTAACTGAATTCTGTACGACTTGCTGTTTCTACTTTCAGAATTTTTGCATTAAAGATGAGTAGTACCAATTCACAGCCAGAGCTGCCATCAGTCATATCTACGTGCCATATACGCAAATGGTCATTGCCACTAAACTCCCTTTTATGTCCATTAACCTTGATCTATTCCCAAGGCTTCCTACAGCCTAAAGATTTAGACATGAAGCGGAATACAATTTTTATGTAGCCTCTCGTGCCCTTATCAAAAATGTTGTGGATCCATGAAAAAGGGAGACAGCATATTGGGGGTATTGGGTATTACATTTATGTGAAATAATGGGCACCATGATGAGACCTAGGTTGTAATTTTCAATTAAATTGGACCTTTAAAATTTAATGAGGAAAATTTTACGGTTCTTTTTCTGCAACTTTTTGGTTACTGAATGGTCGTAGTCAACAGATGAGTTTCGGGCTCTTAATTGCCTTGATTCCTTTACGGCTGTGAATTTACCTTTGTAACATTTTTAGATATGGATGTATTACTAACAAATTCTCATTTTTTTATAGAAATCAACTCAACTCTTGAAATGGCAAGACATGTCCAAGGAGAAAATAACTGTTTTCACAATGCAAATGAATACAAGAATGTGGCAACGGCCTATATGAAGACAGCAAATGCTTGTAAGAACTCACCATTTAAGCCATAGCATTGTCTTCTAACAAATTATTTGCACAATCTAATTAAGGCCGGATTCACACGTCAGTGGCTCCGGTACGTGAGGTGACAGTTTCCTCACGTACCGGAGCCACTGACACACATAGACACATTCAAATCAATGCATCTGTGAAGATGTCATTGATTTTTTGCGGACCGTGTCTCCGTGTGTCAAACACGGAGACATGTCAGTGTTCGTGGGAGCGCACGTATTACACGGACCCATTAAAGTCAATGGGTCCGTGTAAAACATGTACCGCACACGCACGTTGTCCGTGTGCAGTCTGTGTGCCGTGCAGGAGACAGCGCTACAGTAAGCGGTGTCCTCCCCACTGGTGCTGAAGCCGCCATTGATATCTTCTCTGCAGCAGCGTTTGCTGTAGAGAAGATATGAATATTCCTTTTTTTTTTTAAGTTTCTCGTGTTTAAAATAAAGGTCCATGTCCCCACCCCCTGTGCGCCCCCCTGCTGTTCTTAAAATACTCACCCGGCTCCCTCGCTGGCGCTGCTTCCTGTCCTGGCCGCACCTTCTACTGTATGCGGTCATGTGGGGCCGCCGATTACAGTCATGAATTACTGATTACACACAGTGGGGATGGGGACATGGACCTTTATTTTAAACACGAGAAACTTAAAAAAAAAGGAATATTCATATCTTCTCTACAGCAAACGCTGCTGCAGGGAAGATATGAATGGCGGATACAGCACCAGATGCTGGTGCGTGTGGTACCCAGCATGGTCCGTGTGGTACCCAGTGGGCACACGGGCGGCACACATGTGCCGCTCGTGTGCCACACTGATGTGCCACAGAAACGCAGGGGCACACGGACACGGATAATTCCGTTACCGATTTTTCCGGTACCGGAATTATCTGGACGTGTGAGACTGCCCTAATATTGTTGACATTAAAAGTTGACAAATACTTAGATTTTTTGCATCCCATTGATCTTGAGTTGAGGCCTGTATTAAACACCCAGAGCTGCATTCACAATTCTGCTATTAACTTCAAGAATTAGTCAACACTATGTTGACAGAACAAGAAGCTAATTGTAGGAATGTACTGTAAGTGCAGATATGAGATGCACAGATGTCAGGGGAAAAAAAAAGTATTTTACCCTTTGGAATTTTTATCGTTTTATTGAATAAAAACCTTAATTGATTCAATTTGGAAAGCTACATAAAATGAGAGACATATCTGCCAGAATAACATTAATAACAGATCAGTTTATGTGAAGAGAAATTTTTAAGTCAAAGATTTTGCCACACATCATTGGCAAATCCAAACTGATTCGGTTGCGAATTCCATATGTATTGTATGTTATATCATGTGATTGTATGAGTGAGATCTCTCTGTTTTCTTATCTTTATTAGGGGCAGTTAGTGAACACTTGTGCAAAGATAAAAGAGAAAGGTCCACACCAAATCACCCAAAGGTAAGCAGGTAGTGAACACTGTCCTATCCAACACTTACTTTAAAAGTGAAATATAAAGTTATAAATAAAAGTCCTACATTGATTTTCTAGTTTTTTGGCAGTCGTGATATTATAACATTTTTGCCCATATAAACATAATTGTACATTCTACGCTGGGGTGATTGTGTATGGAGAAGGCTCTGGAGCTGCAGATTTGTGGCAGATACTGGCTATATTATATAGATGGCCTTTGTCTCTAACAACTAAGTTCTGAAAGTGGCTGTTAACCATTTAGATGCTGCTGTCAGTCACTTACAGTACAATGGCATTTAAATGATGTCACTGCTCTTGTGACAGCTCCGTTGTCCCCCTGAGATGCAATCGTTGGGTGGCAATGGGTTACCATAGCAGCTACAATGCTGCCATCTTGACACTCCTCTGAAACTGAGCTATAGATTAAACTGCAAAGGAGACCATGATTTATAATATATACTGCACTACTATGATATTGCAGTATATAGTATAAGCAGACAATCTCAGGTTCAAGGTTCAAACCCTCACAGTTAATTCCTCCACAGTACCCTCTACTCGCTCAGTATGATGATCCTACTGTACCCCTCTGGCAATGTATGGTGACCCCAACACAATATGTTACCCCAACACAGTCCTCTAGTCTATACAATATGATGCGCCCCCCCATTCAGGATGCCAATACAGTTGAAAATGCAGTACCTAGCTGGGGGGGGCCTGGTGCTGGCAGCAGGCCCCCTAGATTCATGTGCCCCATAGCTACCTCAAGGTGTTCTGCCATTGACTTCAGCAGGTACCCCGCCATGCATTTCATATCTTTTCTATCATTTGGTAGGTAGAGTAGACTAGGCAATCTGTAAATTGCTAGAAAATTATATTGTCTACCCCAGAAAAGTATCGATATTGTATGATATTGAATGATTTCATCTACATTTATTTCTATTTCATGGGCAGATATGTGAAGGAAAAAACAGTGTAATGTGGCTTCTTCTCCCAGATGAGCTGTGGATTTATATTTTTTCCCTTTTAACTCATGGAGATGTCTCCAAAGTTGCTCGAGTATGTCAAAGATTCAGGCATATTGCCAATGATGAGACTCTATGTAAGTATCTATGTGTTGTATTCTAGGTATTGGAAATTACACCAGCTTGTGAACATTTCTATGCATTCATTTCTAATTAGTATTAACCCCTTAATCCCATATGACGTACTATCCCGTCCAGGTGACCTGGGACTTAATTCCCATGGACGGGATAGTACGTCATATGCGATCGGCCGCGCTCACGGGGTGAGCGCGGCCGATCGCGGCCGGGTGTCAGCTGCCTATCGCAGCTGACATCCGGCACTATGTGCCAGGAGTGGTCACGGACCGCTCCCGGCACATTAACCCCCGGCACACCGCGATCAAAGATGATCGCGGTGTGCCGGCGGTGCAGGGAAGCATCACGCAGGGAGGTGGCTCCCTGCGGGCTTCCCTGAGACGATCGGTACACGGTGATGTGCTCACCGTGTACCGAGCGTCTTCTCCCTGCAGTCCCCGGATCCAAAATGGCCGCCGGGCTGCATCCGGGTCCTGCAGGGAGCACTTCCGGGTCAGGATCAGGCTGCAGCTGCAGCTCTAATCCTGCCCGGCTGTATGTCAGATCACCGATCTAACAGAGTGCTGTGCACACTGTCAGATCGGTGATCTGTGATGTCCCCCCCTGGGACAAAGTGAAAAAGTAAAAAAAAAAATTTCCACACTTGTAAAAAAAAATAAAAAAAAAATTCCTAAATAAAGCAGAAAAAAAAAAATATTATTCCCATAAATACATTTCTTTACATAAAAAAAAAACAAAAAAAACAATAAAAGTACACATATTTAGTATCGCCGCGTCCGTAACGACCCGACCTATAAAACTGGCCCACTAGTTAACCCCTTCAGTGAACACCGTAAGAAAAAAAAAAAAAAAACGAGCCAAAAAACAACGCTTTATTATCATAACGCTGAACAAAAAGTGGAATAACACGCGATCAAAAAGACGGATATAAATAACCATGGTACCTCTGAAAACGTCATCTTGTCCCGCAAAAAACGAGCCGCCATATAGCATCATAACCAAAAAAATAAAAAAGTTATAGTCCTGAGAATAAAGCGATGCCAAAATAATTATTTTTTCTATAAAATAGCTTTTATCGTATAAAAGCGCCAAAACATAAAAAAAAGATATAAATGAGGTATCGCTGTAATCGTACTGACCCGAAGAATAAAACTGCTTCATCAATTTTACCAAACGCGGAACGGTATAAACGCCTCCCCCAAAAGAAATTCATGAATAGCTGGTTTTTGGTCATTCTGCCTCACAAAAAATCGGAATAAAAAGCGATCAAAAACTGTCACATGTCCGAAAATGTAACCGATAAAAACGTCAACTCGTCCCGCAAAAAACAAGACCTCACATGACTCTGTGGACCAAAATATGGAAAAATTATAGGTCTCAAAATGTGGAGACGCAAAAACTTTTTTGCTATAAAAAGCGTCTTTTAGTGTGTGACGGCTGCCAATCATAAAAATCCGATATAAAAAACTCGCTATAAAAGTAAATCAAACCCCCCTTCATCACCCCCTTAGTTAGGCTAGGTTCACATTGCGTTAATGGGTTAACGCTAACGGACAGCGTTGCACGGCGAAAATGTCACAATTAACGCCGTGCAACGGGTCCGTTAGCACAACCATTGACAGCAATGTGATTTTCGGGTGTAGCGCATCGCTAGAGCGTGCCATTTTCGGCTCACGCTAGCAAGGTGCCGTTCTTTTGTGGCGCGCCTCAGACGCTGCTTGCAGCGTCCGCGGCGCGCCCGAGGTCCGATCCCCGATCTTCCAGAGCGGGGACGTTAACGCGACCACTAAACACGACACCTAAAAAGACATTGCGTTAGCGCAATCCGCTAGTGCTAAACGGATTTCCCTAATGCAATGTGAACCTAGCCTTAGGGAAAAATAATAAAATTAAAAAAAATGTATTTATTTCCATTTTCCCATTAGGGTTAGGGCTAGGGCTAGGGTTAGGGCTAGGGTTAGGGTTAGGGTTTGTATTACATTTACGGTTGGGATTAGGGTTGGGATTAGAATTAGGGGTGTGTCAGGGTTAGGTGTGTGGTTAGGGTTACAGTTGGGATTAGGGTTAGGGGTGTGTTTGGATTAGGGTTTCAGTTATAATTGGGGGTTTCCACTGTTTAGACACATCAGGGGCTCTCCAAACGTGACATGGCGTCCGATCTCAATTCCAGCCAATTCTGCATTGAAAAAGTAAAACAGTGCTCCTTCACTTCCGAGCTCTCCCGTGCGCCCAAACAGGGGTTTACCCCAACATATGGGGTATCATCGTACTCGAGACAAATTGGACAACAACTTTTTGGGTCCAAGTTCTCTTGTTATCCTTGGGAAAATAAAAATTTGGGGGGCTAAAAATCATTTTTGTGGGGAAAAAAAAGGATTTTTTATTTTCACGGCTCTGCGTTGTAAACTGTAGTGAAACACTTGGGGGTTCAAAGTTCTCACAACACATCTAGATAAGTTCCATGGGAGGTCTAGTTTCAATATGGGGTCACTTGTGGGTGGTTTCTACTGTTTGGGTACATCAGGGGCTCTGCAAATGCAACGTGACGCCTGCAGACCAATCCATCTAAGTCTGCATTCCAAATGGCGCTCCTTCCCTTCCGAGCTCTGCCATGCGCCCAAACAGTGGTTCCCCCCCACATACGGGGTATCAGCGTACTCAGGACAAATTGAACAACAACTTTTGGGGTCCAATTTATTCTGTTACCCTTGTAAAAATACAAAGCTGGGGGCTAAAAAATCATTTTTGTGAAAAAAAAAAAGAATTTTTATTTTCACGGCTCTGCGTTATAAACTGTAGTGAAACACTTAGGGGTTCAAAGTTCTCACAACACATCTAGATAAGTTCCTTGGGAGGTCTAGTTTCTAATATGGGGTCACTTGTGGGGGGTTTGTACTGTTTGGGTACATCAGGGGCTCTGCAAATGCAACGTGACTCCTGCAGACCAATCCATCTAAGTCTGCATTCCAAATGGCGCTCCTTCCCTTCCGAGCTCTGCCATGCGCCCAAACAGTGGTTCCCCCCCACATATGGGGTATCAGCGTACTCAGGACAAATTGGACAACAACTTTTGGGGTCCAATTTATTATGTTACCCTTGTGAAAATACAAAACTGGGGGCTAAAAAATAATTTTTGCGAAAAAAAAAAAAAATTATTTTAACGGCTCTGCGTTATAAACTGTAGTGAAACATTTGGGGGTTCAATGCTCTCAAAACACATCTAGATAAGTTCCTTATGGGGTCTAGTTTCCAAAATGGTGTCACTTGTGGGGGGTTTTAATGTTTAGGCACATCAGGGGCTCTCCAAACCAACATGGCGTCCCAACTTAATTCCAGTCAATTTTGCATTGAAAAGTCAAATGGCGCTCCTTCCCTTCCGAGCTCTGCTATGCACCCAAAAAGTGGTTTACCCCCACATATGGGGTATCGTCGCACTCAGGACAAATTGCACAACAACTTTTGTGGTCTAATTTCTTCTCTTACCCTTGGGAAAATAAAAAATTGGGGGCGAAAAGATCATTTTTGTGAAAAAATAAGATTTTTTATTTTTACGGCTCTGCATTATAAACTTCTGTGAAGCACTTGTTGGGTCAAAGTGCTCACCACACATCTAGATAAGTTCCTTAAGGGGTCTACTTTTCAAAATGGTGTCACTTGTGAGGGGTTCCAATGTTTAGGCACATCAGGGGCTCTCCAAACGCAACATGGCGTCCCATCTCAATTCCAGTCAATTTTGCATTGAAAAGTCAAATGGCGCTCCTTCCCTTCCGAGCTCTGCCATACGCCCAAACAATGGTTTACACCCATATATGGGGTATCAGCGTACTCAGGACAAATTGGCCAACAATTTTTGAGGTCCAATTTCTTCTCTTACTCTTGGGAAAATAAAAAATTGGGGGCGAAAAGATCATTTTTGTGAAAAAATATGATTTTTTATTTTTACGGCTCTGCATTATAAACTTCTGTGAAGCAATTGGTGGGTCAAAGTGGTCACCACACATCTAGATAAGTTCCTTAGGGTGTCTACTTTCCAAAATGGTGTCACTTGTGGGGGGGTTTCAATGTTTAGGCACATCAGTGGCTCTCCAAACGCAACATGGTGTCCCATCTCAATTCCTGTCAATTTTGCATTTAAAAGTCAAATGGCGCTCCTTCCCTTCCGAGCTCTGCCATGCGCCCAAACAGTGGTTTACTCCCACATATGGGCTATCGGCGTACTCAGTACAGATTGTACAACAATGTTTGGCATCCATTTTATCCTGTTACCCTTGGTAAAATAAAACAAATTGGAGCTGAAATAAATTTTGTGTGAAAAAAAGTTAAATATTCATTCTTATTTAAACATTCCAAAAATTCCTGTGAAACCCCTGAAGGGTTAATAAACTTCTTGAATGTGGTTTTGAGCACCTTGAGGGGTGCAGTTTTTAGAATGGTCTCACACTTGGGTATTTTCTATCATATAGACCCCTCAAAATGACATCAAATGAGATGTGGTCCCTAAAAAAAAATGGTGTTGTAAAAATGAGAAATTGCTGGTCAACTTTTAACCCTTATAACTCCCTAACAAAAAAAAATTTTGGTTCCAAAATTGTGCTGATGTAAAGTAGACATGTGGGAAATGTTACTTATTAAGTATTTTGCGTGAGATATCTCTGTGATTTAAGGGCATAAAAATTTAAAGTTGGAAAATTGCGAAACTTTCTAAATTTTCGCCAAATTTCCGTTTTTTTCACAAATAAACGCAAGTTATATCGAATAAATGTTACTACTAAAATGAAGTACAATATGTCACGAGAAAACAATGTCAGAATCGCCAAGATCCGTTGAAGCGTTCCAGAGTTATAACCTCATAAAGGGACAGTGGTCAGAATTGTAAAAATTGGCCCGGTCATTAACGTGCAAACCACCCTCGGGGCTTAAGGGGTTAAACATCAGTCGGTTTCCTAGATTAGTGATTATGACAAATGTTGGAAGAAAGAGTTGACTTTTTTTTTTAAGTGTTGGATTAGAGAATGAAAACAGCCGTCATCTGTGTGCAGCTGACTAATTCTCAGCCGAAATGATATTATTATGGCTATATTTAGTATGCTCATTTGGAAAACAAGCTGTAATCTACCTAATAGATTAATAACCCATATTGTACACAGGCTTGTAATCAGAATGAGCTACAAAATAAGCAATCTGTATGCTGTAATGCTTTCTGATTTAAAAGCATTGCTTCATGGCACTTGTATGAGATCGCAGGTTTTTTTTAATGTAATACTGTTATCAATTTGACACCTCTATCTCTGCATTTCCTAGTACTAAGTCTGCGGAATATTACAGTTAACAAAGTATTTTGAGTTACCAACCCAATTACACATTCAGATATGCTGTCCTGAAGGCAGTGATCTCAACCCCAACAATACTAAGCTTGCAGTATCCTGTTCTTGTCAAGATTACCTATGCCTCTTGTGGAGACACGGAGGTTTGGCGGGCGCCCAAGTCCGCTAGCCGAAACCGCATGGACCAGGGATCGTCCCGTCGAATGCCCGCTCTCCTTCTAACGTGGGCATAAAGCTACTCAGACAACACAGGGTGAGGGTCAGTGTGGCAATGCTTTATTGAACCACAAAACAGGCAGATAACACATAGAACAGTCTCAGCAAAAGACCCCAAGATGATGCACATTCCAGAGTCTCTCCTTTCCACTGACTCGCCGGGATAATGGCAGCTGTTAATTCAGAGCTCCCAGGGTCGACTATGCCACCTGTGGCATGCACAGAGAGAGGAGGTAACAACAAGCATAGGAAGATGACAGTCCATTCAGGTACAAGGCCAGTTGACCGGAGAGTCACAACCCGGCTTCTCCGAACATCTCCATGGAGCCAGGTGACCGGCGAATTCCAATCCTAGCTTTCTCCAAATGTATCCATGGTTCAGCGATGGTCAATGGAGCAGATCTGTATTCTTCCAACTGGGGCCGAGGTCCCCTAGGTTATTTCCTATAGAAAGTATTGGCAGCAGTCCTGTAAGGTTCCCTGGATGTTTGGATATCTTGGCAGAATCTAAGAGCCATATCACCTGATTTTTATGTTAAACAAGTGTCCTTCTGTCCAGCACCACAGATGAGGGGAAGAATGGTGATGACCAAGTTATTATGCAATTTATTTGCATAGATTTTCCTTCTCTGTTTTAAACGTTAACAAACTACCTAGCATAAACAATGTATAATTAGCATATCAGGAAACATCACTAGTCATCAAAGATAAGAGCAAAATATGTTATATCACATGTCAGCGTACACATCAATATTACAGGCTTACACAAGCCAAAGTCTATTTTCTTGACCAGCCAGAATGAAATGCTTAAATTCAAAAGTCAACATATAGATAACAGTCTATTCTTTTTGATTTGCTAAAAATAGTCTTCTGGTTAATTAAGATATAATGCTGTGTCTCCACACCCCTTTAAATGCATCCCATGATTTTATTTGCCTTGGCGGCAGCCACCTGCTACTGGTCGCTAAAACTGAGTTTTTTAATCACCAATACTCCTCGATCTATCTCAGAGACAATTTTCCTAGTGTTTTATTTTGTAATACATAATTGTGCATGTTGTTTCCTTGGCCCAAATGCATGACCTTAAACAGCATATAATTCACAATCTGAAGTAACTAAACTAATGTTTTTTTTCCAAGCGTCTGTATCTCGAAAAACAGGGCAGCACACTGCAGCGCCAAAACATGCAAACTTGAAAAAACGAAATTTGAACTGTATTACTGCACTAGAAATATGAAAAATGAGAGCTTTTAGCGCACAAAAATGGCCAATTTTATGTGTACCTCGTAGCCACGTTAAGGTATCTCTCTTATACGAGGTCCTACGTTTGACCTACCTCACTGAGAATAAACGTCTCCATCTGAACGGGTACATGTGAAACCTCTTCTTGAACTCAAATTCTCTCTCTATGTGGAGGGGTATTGGACCTACTATAATTAAAACACCTGAAGCTAGGAGGCGGGGAGTGCACGATCAGAAGGCTAGAGAATACATTTCAAAAACCTGACCTGCACATCCAAACATAGACTGAGTGTGAACAGGTGCTGAACCCAGAGTCGCCAACTCGTATATAGTTAAATAAATAGGGCAGCACACTGCAGCGCCAAAACATGCAAACTTGAAAAAACGAAATTTGAACTGCATTACTGCACTAGAAATATGAAAAATGAGAGCTTTTAGCGCACAAAAATGGCCAATTTTATGTGTACCTCGTAGCCACGTTAAGGCATCTCTCTTATACGAGGTCCTACGTTTGACCTACCTCACTGAGAATAAACGTCTCCATCTGAACGGGTACATGTGAAACCTCTTCTTGGACTCAAATTCTCTCTCTATGTGGAGGGGTATTGGACCTACTATAATTAAAACACCTGAAGCTAGGAGGCGGGGAGTGCACGATCAGAAGGCTAGAGAATACATTTCAAAAACCTGACCTGCACATCCAAACATAGACTGAGTGTGAACAGGTGCTGAACCCAGAGTCGCCAACTCGTATATAGTTAAATAAATAAATAGGGCAGCACACTGCAGCGCCAAAACATGCAAACTTGAAAAAACGAAATTTGAACTGCATTACTGCACTAGAAATATGAAAAATGAGAGCTTTTAGCGCACAAAAATGGCCAATTTTATGTGTACCTCGTAGCCACGTTAAGGCATCTCTCTTATACGAGGTCCTACGTTTGACCTACCTCACTGAGAATAAACGTCTCCATCTGAACGGGTACATGTGAAACCTCTTCTTGGACTCAAATTCTCTCTCTATGTGGAGGGGTATTGGACCTACTATAATTAAAACACCTGAAGCTAGGAGGCGGGGAGTGCACGATCAGAAGGCTAGAGAATACATTTCAAAAACCTGACCTGCACATCCAAACATAGACTGAGTGTGAACAGGTGCTGAACCCAGAGTCGCCAACTCGTATATAGTTAAATAAATAGGGCAGCACACTGCAGCGCCAAAACATGCAAACTTGAAAAAACGAAATTTGAACTGCATTACTGCACTAGAAATATGAAAAATGAGAGCTTTTAGCGCACAAAAATGGCCAATTTTATGTGTACCTCGTAGCCACGTTAAGGCATCTCTCTTATACGAGGTCCTACGTTTGACCTACCTCACTGAGAATAAACGTCTCCATCTGAACGGGTACATGTGAAACCTCTTCTTGGACTCAAATTCTCTCTCTATGTGGAGGGGTATTGGACCTACTATAATTAAAACACCTGAAGCTAGGAGGCGGGGAGTGCACGATCAGAAGGCTAGAGAAATGTATTCTATACTATATACGAGTTGGCGACTCTGGGTTCAGCACCTGTTCACACTCAGTCTATGTTTGGATGTGCAGGTCAGGTTTTTGAAATGTATTCTCTAGCCTTCTGATCGTGCACTCCCCGCCTCCTAGCTTCAGGTGTTTTAATTATAGTAGGTCCAATACCCCTCCACATAGAGAGAGAATTTGAGTCCAAGAAGAGGTTTCACATGTACCCGTTCAGATGGAGACGTTTATTCTCAGTGAGGTAGGTCAAACGTAGGACCTCGTATAAGAGAGATGCCTTAACGTGGCTACGAGGTACACATAAAATTGGCCATTTTTGTGCGCTAAAAGCTCTCATTTTTCATATTTCTAGTGCAGTAATGCAGTTCAAATTTCGTTTTTTCAAGTTTGCATGTTTTGGCGCTGCAGTGTGCTGCCCTATTTATTTAACTATATACGAGTTGGCGACTCTGGGTTCAGCACCTGTTCACACTCAGTCTATGTTTGGATGTGCAGGTCAGGTTTTTGAAATGTATCTCGAGAAACGGCATACTAAATCTGCATCCAACTGAAAATGACTGGTTGTGAGGGCAACCTGGTCAGATGCTGCTCACAACCAGTCCACTGTACAGCCTTGTGCAAGAGAAGTACATTTAGTCCCAAGGATGAGATCAGGAAAACCTTTGGGAAAGCTATTTTTAATTTCAGATGACTGAATCTGAACTCATTGTTGGCATAGCTGCGATATAACCATGTTCACACTTATTGCAAATATTCCCAGCTATGCTAACTAAGAGCGCTCACTTTATATTCTTTGATATTTTCTGTTGGTTCTGGGCACAGTATCTACCATCTGCTTTGAGTTAGGTGTCACGGGTGTGCCAGGTGCGACAGACAGTCATTTTGGATTTGGCTGTAGAAGGTCATTGCGTTTGGCTTTGCCAGCACCTTCTTGAATTTCATCTCTGTATGGAGTAATATCCTTCACCCTTTATTACCTAGCAGTGCTGCTTATTGACACACCCTTTCTGGATGTTTAAATACCCTGAGTCCCTTCAGCATAGTGCTGGTGTTAGCTCTATTTACCTCTATCTGTTGGAAGTGGTAGAAGTCGACTAGTTTCTTCTTGGAGCCTGTTGGAGGATTACTAGCTTGCACTCTCTTGTGTCATCTCAAGCTAAGTGTATTCCCTCATTTGTCTTCTGGCTTTGTCATTAGTGGTAACGGGGACTGCATAGTGCTAACCCCGTCCCCTCCCTATCCAGAGTCTATCACTAGGGGCAGTCAGGGATTAAATTCCTGCTCGGTGAAAGGTACGGAACCTATTTAGGGACTTTGGGTCAGGGTGTTGTCAGATCAGCCTAGAGTTCTCCACTCCCCCCTTTCCTAGTGTTTGGGCTCCCCCTCCCTCTCACCATTGTTGTGCACCTAGCTTCCCTTTCACCCATTGTGTCATTAAGCTACTGTTTTCATATCTGCAGCACTATAGTTAATTTCTTTGACTTCTTACTTAAAGGGGACTATTCACCAATTCAAAAGTGGCCAGTTATTAGGCCGGGTTCACACTGCGTTCAGTGACTCCGTTAAACGGACTACGTTACACCGTGGCATAACGCAGTGTAACGTAGTCCGTTAATGCTGCCATTTAATGCAATGTCGGATGCATCGCTAGCGCCGCCCACAATGGGCGTGCGCTAGCGATGTGCCGTCATTGAGTGACGGACCCTGAGACGCGGGCTGCAGCGTTTCCGGGTCTGTCACTGCTAGTGCAGATGGAGCTAGCAGATGCTCCATCTGCGCTAGCGCTGTGCCAAAGTCGGCACTTGCGTTAGCGCAGTTTGTTTAACGTATGTGTTGAACGGACTGCACTAACGCAGTGTGAACCCGGCCTTACTCTTGATGTATTCCCGCTGCTCCATTGAGTATTCTGTTTCTTCTTTTTTTTTTTTTTTTAAATCCACCATATGGTTCCAGAGATAAAGGCATTTTTATTCAGTGCTATTTTTTATGGTCATACCAAGGCTCACAGTGGTTCCCTGCGGCGTGTTTTTAGGCTACTCTGTGTTATTAGTCTGTGAGCCTCTTGATAAAGACCATAAAATTAGCACCAATTAAAATGGCCCATATCTTTGGAACTGTATGGAGGATTGAAAAGCAAAAAGAAAAAAAAAGAGGGCTCGTCAGGGGATCAAAGAGAACAAAATAAGAATAAAATCTGCCTACTACTGACCTGGTGACAGATCTTAAAATTCATTGTTTAAATCTGCTTACCTTAAAGCGAATCTATCAGTAGAATCTACCCTCCTAAGGCTTCTATATGGGCATGCAGGTCATCGGAAGCTGAATAAAATTATACCGTAATATTTGTGATTTGAAGAAATCTAGAGAAATCCATGTTTTTCTCAATATGTATAAGCGTTTAAGATGTATGGGCCGGACATAGATCTTCCTGAGAATTTGCCTTCAAAGCTTATTTTAAATGAACATTGGCATTACCAGTGTAATACATGTACTGGCTGACAGTCTGCTCTCCTAATCTATATGTCTCACACTGGTAATGCCCCCTTTCATTGAAAATAAGCTCTGGAGGCAGATTCTCAGGGAGATCAGTGTCCTCTTAAGGCCATGTGCACACGTTGTGGATTTTCCTGCAGATCCGCAGCATTTTTGACACTGCGGATCTGCAGCAGTTTTCCAAGCGTTTAACAGTAGCATGTTAACCAAATCGGCTGTGCACATGCTGCGGAAAAAAATGCACGGGAATGCAGCATTGTTTTTTCTGCAGCATGTCAATTCCGCAGTATGTCATACAGTACATACAACATACAGTACATGCAACATATAACAAGTGCATACAACATATGACATACAGAACATACTACATACAGAACATACAACATATGACATACAGAACATACAAAAGTACATACGACATACAGTACATACTGTACATACAACATACAACAGAACATACAACATAAAACATACAGCACATACAACATGCAACAGAACATACAACAGTACATACAACATATAACATAGGAGTACATACAACATACAGTACATACAACATGTACATGCAGCATATAACATACTGTACATACAACATATAACATTCAACATACAGTACATACAACATATGACATACAGAACATACTACATACAACAGTAGATACAACATACAGTACATACAACATATGACATACAGAACATACTACATACAACATATGACATACAGAACATACAACAGTACATACAACATACAGTACATACTGTACATACAACAGAACATACAACATATAACATACAGCACATACAACATATAACAGTACATACAACATATGACATACAGTACATACAACAGAACATACAACAGTACATACAACGTACAACAGTACATACAACATACAACATATGACATACAGTGCATACAACATACAACAGAACATACAACATATAGCACATACAATATACAACAGTACATACAACATATGACATACAGTACATACAACATACAACAGTACATAAACATATAACAGAACATACAACATATGACATACAGCACATACAACATACAACAGTACATACAGCATACAGTGTATACATACAGTACATACAACACATACATATAGACATACAGTACATATCCCCGAAGCCATTGCTCACCTGTAAAAACTATTAAAATAATAAACAGTATACTCCCTGTGTCCACAGATATCAAATTAATATGAGTGTCCCACGACAATCTCCCATGGAGAGCAGCCACATCAGCTGATACGAATGCTCTCCAGGGGCTCCAGGATACAATGACGGAAGGTATCCTTCCGCACTGAATCCCTCTGCCTCTGTGAGAAATAGTTCCTACTCTCACTTGTGGCACTGCTGTGTGGGAAAATTCCCAGCATCTTTGCCATAAAGTGATACCAATAAACTCAGGTAACCTCAGTGATGCACTGCAGGAGCCATTGTCTCCTGTTAGTGTGTCAATGGAGGCCTATAGAGCAATGACATCACCCGGTGTCACTGTTCTATAGGGAAGATCGTCATGGGACACTCGCTATTAATTGGACTGCGTCGGACAGGGAGTATACGGTTGGTTTATTATTTTTAATTTTTTGCAGGCGATCGAGCATGGTAAGTATGGTGAAATTAAGAATATTAAAATACTTTTTTAACCCCTTATTACCCCATATCCCACTGCTACAGGGGAGTGGGAAGATAGGGGCTAAGTGCCGGAGTTGGCGCATCTTACAGATGCGCCATTTCTGGGGCGGCTGGGGACTGGTATTTGTAGTCGGGGGGGAGGGGGGCAAATATCCATGGCCCTTCTCTTGGCTATGAAAATCAGCCCGCAGCCGTCTGCGTAGCCTTTCTGGCTATAAAATATAGGGGGACCCCACGTCTTTTTTTGGGGGGTTACCCTATTTTAATAGCCAGTAAAGGCTACGCAGACAGCTGCGTGCTGATATTCATAGCCTGGGAAGGGGCCATGGGTATTACCCCCTTCCCAAGCTACAAATATTGGCCCCTGGCCGTCGGCTTTCCCCCTCTGGAGCAGAAAATTGCGCAGGAGCCCACGCCATTTTTTTTCCGTTTCTTTTTAATTAAACATGTTCATTAATCAACATCGGCCTTGCTATTATATATCTATGGATATATCTATGGATAAATATATATATCTATAGATGGATATCTATGGATATATCTATAGATATAGCTATAGATATAACTATGGCTATATCTATCTATAGATATATTTATAGATAGTTATATCTATAGATACATAGATATATCTATCCATATATTTATCTGGCTACTTTCACACATCAGGTTTTTGCCGTCAGGCACAATCCGGCGAGTTTTGAAAAAAACGGATGCTTTTTTCCGCCTGATCGTTTTTTTTCCCTGATGGCCACACGTTTCATCCGTTTTTTGCCGGATCCATCAACAAAAGCTGTTTCCGGCGGACGGAAAAAAGTACAGAGGAACATTTTTTCTGTCTGGCAACAAAATGCCCAGCGACTCATCAGGTGAAAAACTTATGAAACTGAGATGTGAAATGATGAATCCGGCCTCTGAATCCCGTTTTTCATGCATTTTTCCATTCAAATCATGCACATTTTCCATTCTCTCTCTCTCTCAAAAAAACAGATCAGTTGCATCAATTTTTCACTATTTGCAACGGATCCTTTTTTTCAAAAATTCGCCGGATCCTGCCTCACGGACAAAAACTGATGTGTCAAAGTAGCCTAACTATCCATATATCTATCTACATCTATCCATAGATATATCTATCCATACATACTGTATATCTATCCACACATACTGTATATCTATAGATAGATACATAGATCTATCTATTCATATATCTATAGATCTATCTATATCTATCTGTATGTAGATCTATCTATATATCTATCTCATTCATTCTATTGATAGATAGATAGATAAATAGATAGATAGATATGGGATAGATAGATATTGGATAGATAGATAGATAGATAGATAGATAGATAGATAGATAGATAGATAGATAGATAGATAGATAGATAGATATGGGATAGATAGAAGGAATGAGATAGATATATGTATTCTTATATTTATCTATAGATATATTTATGGATAGATGTAGAGAGATATATGGAAAGTTAGATAGATATATGGATAGATTATTATTTATTTATTATTATATATCTATCCATATATCTATCTACATCTACCCATAGATATATCTATAGATAGATATATGAATAGATATATCTATGTATCTCATTCCTTCTATCTATCTATCTATCTATCTATCTATCTATCTATCTATCTATCTATCTATCTATCCATCCATCCATCCATCCATCCATCTATCTATCCCATTCCTTCCCTAGCAACCAAGCAACCCCAACATGTACTCATTGGACGTGGTATATCTCGATTTTTCCAAAGCGTTTGATACCGTGCCGCACAAGAGGTTGGTACACAAAATGAGAATGCTTGGTCTGGGGGAAAATGTGTGTAAATGGGTTAGTAACTGGCTTAGTGATAGAAAGCAGAGGGTGGTTATAAATGGTATAGTCTCTAACTGGGTCGCTGTGACCAGTGGGGTACCGCAGGGGTCAGTATTGGGACCTGTTCTCTTCAACATATTCATTAACGATCTGGTAGAAGGTTTACACAGTAAAATATCAATATTTGCAGATGATACAAAACTATGTAAAGCAGTTAATACAAGAGAAGATAGTATTCTGCTACAGATGGATCTGGATAAGTTGGAAACTTGGGCTGAAAGGTGGCAGATGAGGTTTAACAATGATAAATGTAAGGTTATACACATGGGAAGAAGGAATCAATATCACCATTACACACTGAATGGGAAACCACTGGGTAAATCTGACAGGGAGAAGGACTTGGGGATCCTAGTTAATGATAAACTTACCTGGAGCAGCCAGTGCCAGGCAGCAGCTGCCAAGGCAAACAGGATCATGGGGTGCATTAAAAGAGGTCTGGATACACATGATGAGAGCATTATACTGCCTCTGTACAAACCCCTAGTTAGAACGCACATGGAGTACTGTGTCCAGTTTTGGGCACCGGTGCTCAGGAAGGATATAATAGAACTAGAGAGAGTACAAAGGAGGGCAACAAAATTAATAAAGGGGATGGGAGAACTACAATACCCAGATAGATTAGCGAAATTAGGATTATTTAGTCTAGAAAAAAGACGACTGAGGGGCGATCTAATAACCATGTATAAGTATATAAGGGGACAATACAAATATCTCGCTGAGGATCTGTTTATACCAAGGAAGGTGACGGGCACAAGGGGGCATTCTTTGCGTCTGGAGGAGAGAAGGTTTTTCCACCAACATAGAAGAGGATTCTTTACTGTTAGGGCAGTGAGAATCTGGAATTGCTTGCCTGAGAAGGTGGTGATGGCGAACTCAGTCGAGGGGTTCAAGAGAGGCCTGGATGTCTTCCTGGAGCAGAACAATATTGTATCATACAATTATTAGGTTCTGTAGAAGGATGTAGATCTGGGGATTTATTATGATGGAATATAGGCTGAACTGGATGGACAAATTTCTTTTTTCGGCCTTATTAACTATGTTACTATGTTATTACTCAGGCTGGCTAGCAGCTGTAAATCATACAGCTGAGGCAACAAAAACTAAATATCCAAGCAGTCACAAATACTCAGAGACCACCCGAGCGTGCTCGAGAAAACCCGATCAACGAGTATACTCTCTCATCACTACTAATGACTGATTCCCTTTACAAACTTTATGTATGTTAATGTATGTTTTGCATGGAAAAAATACTGAAGTTTTGCGCTGCAACACTATCACAATGTATTCCCTAGCAAAGCTCCTTATCGATTCTGCATGACTGCGTATCCCAAGATGGGACCTCCGAGATACCAGGCCTCTCTTTCCCCCTTGATCCTTATACCAAAGAAATATTACAACCCCTAAATTAAAACACGACAATTATTTCTTTTGGATAATTTGGCCACAGCGGCCATTTTATTAATAACAAACATAAACAACCATTTATACATTTTTATAAAACTTGAGGGGAGGGTTCTTGGAGCTAATAAGTCTGGCACCTAATAGGCAAAAGCCCAAACCAACTTGAAGCAAAAAACCCTTCTTTACCCTCAGCCGTAACCACCAGCTCGAGGGCACCATGTAACCCATTTACCGGGCAAACCAACCCCAAAGCTCCCGAGGTAAAATCCCCGTCCAGAGCCAGTAAACCAAAGCCAGATCAGCCCCATAAAACCAACTCCAAGAACCCCGCCCCCCGCCAACCACGAGCAGCACTGAACACCTCAGGCTCGCGAGTGCCCCACCACCGCCATGGCCCTCTCCACCCCTTCTTGTATTGACAACATCCACAAATCCAAGCCAATATCGTTCAAATGAACGCCATCATTCCTCCAATAATTTCCAACACCAGCTTCCAACTCAAAGTGGCGAACCGCCACCCCCCCCCCCCCCGTTACGAGAAACAAAACTCGCCACAGCCCTATTCAGCTTAACCCGGGCCCTATTGATACCCTTCATAGAACGTACTGCCCTCCATGTTTTCCTGGGCACTATGTCTGACCACACCGTAACCATCCCTGGGAAGGATACCCATAATCGTAAAAAATCGTACCGATATCCCTAATTAATTCTCTCACCGGCTTAGACCCCAAATCGTTACCACCCAGATGTACAACTACAATGTCCGGGGAACGATCCAAACTAGCAGATAGGGCAAACTCAGTCAATAACCCGCGCCACAACATGCCCCGAAAACCCAACCATCGGACCACCACCGCATCCCTCTGAAAACCCAATTGCCTACCATCTTGTCTAACATCGGCACGAATCGCCCCCCAATGCACAAAAGAATGTCCAAAAATTCACGCCAGAAGTGGGGTCCGACCTGCAAAATACAACGATAATTAATACCCCCACTAAACAAGTAACAAAATCAATTACGCACATAGGATAAATAACGATTAGACGACCACCTGCCAATACGACGAATAACCTCCGGCCCCAGCCCCAAACCAGCAGCCTCAGATGCTGCCCCAATTCGAAATGAATGTGTCCCAAATGACAAGGGATCCAGGCCTAAAATTGTCAACGCCTGTCTCAATACTGCCGTGAACTGAAACCGCGATAAAAATTCACCCTGACGGTGCCGTAAAAGTGGGCCAGACCTATCCGGATCCAATCCCCAATAATCTTCCAAACACCGATGAGGGCACATCGCCCCCCCAACCACTTTCCCCAAAACCACACATCTTCCTTTTCCAAACTGATCGGTCTTCGACCGCCGAATCCAAAAGGCAATCCCACCTGACCAAAATTCAATATCCTCCGCCAACAAACCCCCAGCTATAAACCTGCTAGGGGAAACCAGCTCCCCTATTCTCAACGCCCCGAAAAAGGCCAACGAAAAAGCCAATCGAAACAGAACAGCCTCGAAGTCAGAACTACAAACTTCCCCCAACGCTACCCCCAGATGCTCCAACATCCCGAAAGATATGGGCCTTCGTGTATCGCAAGTTGAAAAACCCTTCCGAAAACCTTTTAACGCCTGCCGAATCAAGAAATCCTTAGTGACATCCACGGAACCCTGGAGCTTAAAACCAAAAGCCACACCAGCTATAAATTTATTCAATTTCGACACGGACCAACCCCATTCCTCCGCCGATCCAATCAAAAGCAAAATCGCCATCACCCTGTCACCATCCGATTCAACTGAACCCAACTGCTCCAACCACCCTTCCCACAAATGCCATGACGCCTCATAACCTGACCACGTCCTTCCGGACACCGAAGAATGTATCAGCCGACCTCCTCGTCCGCAACAATCTGCCACAAATGAAAAGGGCATGTCGTTCCTGCATCTTCCGCTTCTGGAGCCAACTCCCGGAAACGTTCCCACTGTAAACGAGACAGAGCATCCGCTATAGAATTTTGAACGCCAGGAACATGTACAGCCGAAATCCATATATTCAACTCCAGGCACCGCAAAACTAACTCCCGAACCAATCTGATTACCGGAGGAGAGGATGAAGACAGACTATTGATCACCGACACCACACTCGAATTGTCACAATGAAAACGTATCCGCCTATCCTTAAAAGTACTGCCCCAAATGAACACCGAAACCACAATTGGAAACAGCTCCAACAACGCCAAATTTTTTGTAAAATCAGCTTCGCGCCACCAATCAGGCCATCCCCCAACACTCCATTTTCCAGCACAATAAGCCCCGTATCCGACACTACCAGCCGCATCCGTAAAAATTTCGCAATCAAAATCATTCAAATCCTCCTGTTGGATCAGGGCCCTACCGTTATAGTTGTCCAAAAAACGCCTCCAAACCGCCAAATCCTCCCTGTGCTCTTTATTCAAACGTACAAAATGATGTGCTGACCGCACTCCAGCCGTAGCCCTTGACAATCTCCTACAAAATATCCTGCCCATAGGCATAATACGGCACGCAAAATTCAAACGCCCCAACAGTGACTGTAGCTCTTTCAACGTAACCTTGCGCAATTTCTTGCATCTCATCACCTCTTGCCGTAAAGCCAACAGCTTCTCCTCAGGCAAGCGACACTCCATCTTTTCCGAGTCTATGAGAATACCTAAAAAACTCAGAACCGTGATAGGTCCCTCCGTTTTATCTCGCGCTAATGGCACACCAAACTGTCCTGCCACCCATTCCATCGTAGCCAACAGATTACCGCACAACAAAGAATCCGGGGGGCCAACAAACAAAAAATCATCTAAGTAATGAATAACAGACGGAACCTGAGAAACATCCCGAACAACCCACTCCAAAAAAGTACTAAAGGCTTCAAACAGCGAGCAGGAAATCGAACAACCCATAGGCAAACACCTATCCAAATAGAACCCCCCGTTCCAAAAACATCCTAACAGCGGGATACTATCGGGGTGAACCGGAAGTCAACGAAAAGCCGATTCAACATCTGTCTTAGCCATTAATGCACCTGTGCCATACCTACGCACCCATTGCACTGCGGCATCGAAGGAGGTATAAACCACAGAGCAAAGCTCCTCCGCTATACCGTCATTAACTGACTGGCCCTTTGGATACGACATATGTTGAATAAGGCGAAACTTATTAGGCTCTTTCTTAGGGACAACTCCCAGAGGCGAAACAACCGCCCCCTCCACAGGTAAATCACTAAACGGCCCCGCCATGCGCCCTAATTCAACCTCCTTTGCCAATTTAGCCGTAACCACATCCGCCTGAAGGTTAGCCGACCTCAAATTCTTTTTAGAAAAGGGGATAGTATGAGCCGGATGAGGAATCCTAAAACCTTCCGAAAAACCATCCCACAACAACCTAGCCTTTTCCTTATCTGGATACCTATTTAGATAAGGGGCCATCTTTAGAACCCTCACTGGTGTCACCCCCATGACTGCCTCACACTGCTGGTTTGCCCCTCGCTTTCTTGAAACACTTGGCCACTCCATGTGAGGTCCCTCCACAGTGGGAACAGACATGCTTGAACTTGCATGTACTGCCGTATTTGCATTGGCCGTCATTAAACTGCCAACACGTCCCTGCTTTGTCCTTAGCCCCTTGTGACCCCGGTCCCCCACCTCCTTGCCCTGACTGCTGACCACTACTCCCTCCGCCCCCATGAAAGGACTGCCCAAACCGCGTCGGAGCCATAACCTTCAACCACAACCCTATGTCTTTCTGCTCCCATTTTATCTCGGGTCTAATCGCCTTCCTTTGCCGAAACTGCTCATCATAGCGTAACCACGCCTGGCCCCAAAACGCCCTGTATGCTTCCCCTATCGCATCCACATAGCAGAACAGACCTGCACAGTTCTCCGGAAACTTTTCCCCAATAACACCTGCCAAAATGAAAAACGCTTGCTGCCAATTCACAAACGTCTGCGGTATCAATCGCCAAAGCCTCTTTTCCTCCTCCTCCTTTTTACTATCCTCCTTCTTACCCTTGTCCAAATTAAACTTCTCCAGGGGCAACAGGGAGAAAATCTCTACATATTCGTCTTTCCATATTTTTTCTTTAACCTCCTTCTTTAAATGAGCCCCCAACGGCCCTTCGAAACACACATAAACCTCCCCCTTAGCCCTATCATCCAATTTAATCCTATCCCCTGTATCCTTGTCAGTCTGTACCGACACCGACACCCCTGCCGTCGACGCCTGCTCTACCCCACTCGCCCTATCGGCCCCGGCTACCACTCCCGAACCAGTACCAGAAGCCGGCAACCAAGCACCTACCGGAGACGACCGCACACTATCCCGGCCCTCCCCATCCAATCTCCTCAAATCTGGGACATGCCCGCCAAAAGCTCCCTGACCCCCGGGACCCCCCCGATGCTGGGCCCTCCACTCCCTGCCAAATCAACCCCCCCGTACCAACTATCCCCAGCCCGAGCACCACTATCCCACCCCACAACAGAATTATTCTCATACTCACTAAGCTGCGCAGGTGCTGTGTCGCCGCCAGCCGTGCGATCACCGAACTCCCGCGGGTCGCTCCTGGAACCGGAATCCTCTGCGCCGCTGTGTTGCTCCTGGCCCGCGCCCCCGGCCTCCTCGTCACCAGGGGGGACCGGAGCAGGTGACCTGGAACTCTCCCTGGACCTTCTGGGTGACCTGGACCTGGCCACCGCCAGCCCGACTCCGGACCTGTCTTCTTGCTGGGCTCTGCTGCGAGCCCCAGCCACTGCCAAACTGCGCCCCGCCGTGCTGGGCCAGGCTGTGGGGTTGAGGTACGCTTGCCCGTCGCTCTGCCTCTTGCCGCGCCGCCCCTGCCAGGCACCCGGGGTGATTCAAACCCAGAGTTACCCGCCGCCACTCTGCTGCTGCTCACTCGCCCTGCCGCCGCTCCCTGTGATCTGCTCCTCATTGCCGGTGAGACACCGCCGCTGCCCGCCGGGTACCGCTCCTGCTCACCGCCGCCATGTTGGAGCTTTGACCTGGAACTCCACCAGGCACTTCCGGTGCGGCCTGCGCGTCTCTCCGTGCCTGCGCTGCCGCTGCTCCCGGCCGTCGTCCAGCGCCAGCAGCGCCGGCCTGTGGATTCCTGCCGGAGGACGGGCCGAGGAGGGTATGTGACCGCCGGCTCGCACACTCCGCAGGGTCCCGAGAGGGGCTCCGTGGCCGGCGGTTGCCGCGCCCTCCAAGCTCCGGGGACAAGCGCTCCAGGGGACGGGTCCTCCTGGATCTGGTCCCCTGGGCTCCCGGACTGCCCAGCAATGACGCCAGCTGGTCCTCCAGCCAGCCTCCCCGCCGCGACCGCGCCATCTCCTTCAGCTGCCCGAGTATTTCGTCTACGGAGGACATCATGCACGTCTTCTCAGCACGGATATCCAAAGGTAATGGCCCCTTTTCCCGCACTTTTCCTATAACCCGCCCCATAACTCCAGACCACCCCCTACTCCTCCCCATCCCTTAAACCAATCCCCTATCCCTGCACTATTTTTTAAAAATTGCTCCCCTCCGTTCCCTTGGTAACGCAGTCATGGGGGGCTTTCGTTTAACTGCGTTCCTACAGCCCCCCCGCTGGACATAGTCCATATAACCTGTTTACAGTGAAACTTAAGTTAAGTGCTACTCCCCTTTCATAATATAGTTCCAGATTCGGTTTAGTTAGGCTGAATCCATATAGATCATTGTAGATTGTAGAATTCAGAACAAATACTCCATTAATACACCTTAGGCAAACAAGCCGTGCGCAGGACTTTGAGGGATCAAAGCACATCACTATCACTGATCAACTGCTTTCTAAAAAATATGTTTGCCACATTCAGTCCTAGTGCTAGAATTCATGGTGCTAGTTACTCAGGTAGATAAGCTCACAATGTTTAGGCCGGTTGCATAGGGACAGTACAGTCAGCAGTAGCAAACCAGCAATATTTCTCCCTCAATGAGAGGAGGACAAAAGAACAAAGTGTCACAGGACAAGTAGTGTGCAATCAATCTGCAGTGCATGGGACATCTCCAGCTGGCACCCGTGTAACACTTCCTTAGAAAGCAGACCTAAGAAAACGAGGATGTGACCAAATAATTAAGAATGCAAGCTAAAAACTAAACTAAAATGAAAAAAAACATTAATTAATAATACTTTAGTTTCAATAAGTTTTCCAAAAATTACAACAGGTTGATTTACCATGTGAAAATGTGAAAGTCTTGGAAGTCTCAGTGACAACCTCTGGGGAAAAGCAGTTAATTCCTGCAGGAACATTGCTGGGGAAGACATAAGACAGTAGGATCTAAAGTTCTTTTATGCTAAGTCTGGAAGTTACATTTCCACAGAAATCATATTTCTAATAATTGTCATTCTGATTGTTTTTCATTTAGGGAAAGTAATAAAGGTAAGAAATTGCCATTCCTTAAAGGATTCCTGCCTGGTCAGTATAGGACTTCATCACCCAGAGTCACTATCTCTATATCACTGTCACGATGACTCGCAGAACATCACAGACGTAGGCTTTAGGCAGCTTTTCCAGCACTGCAAAGATTCTCTCAAGGTAAATTGGGGCATTGAAATGATATATTCCTTTCTGTCATTAATTCATTATACTTTATTTTGCACTTTATCTTTTTGAAGTTTTAACTCGTCAACTCTCCCTGCTATTGTAAGTAGCTTTTCTGTTAAAAAATTGGATAGTACATTTTAATAGGTAGAAATATTTATTTCATTAAGTTGATTGTTAACCCCTGAATTTTTAAAAAGAATTCCCACAAAACTAAAAAAAAAATGAATAAAGTTTACTCGCCCTAAGGCCGGCGTCACACTCAGCGTAGGGAAATACGGTCCGTATTTTACAGGCGTAATACGCAGAAATGATCCCAAAACAGTGATCCATATGTCATCCGTAGGCAGGGTGTGGCTGCGTATTTTGCGCATGGAAACCTCTGTATGTAATCCGTATGGCATCCGTACGGCGAGATTTCTTCGCCGGCTTGATATATATATATATATGTCAGTGAGACACATATATATATTTATATTTCATACAGCGCGAGATAGCAGAAAAGCCGATCATTCAATTGCCGGCTTTTCCTATCTCCTCCTTCCCAAACCCGACATGATATGAGACATGGTTTACATACAGTAAACCATTTCATATCCCTTTTTTTTCCATATTCCTCACTACTAATGTTAGTAGTTTGTGTGTGCAAAATTTGGGGGCTATAGCTGTTAAAATAAAGGGTTATATCGCGGAAAAAACTGGCATGGGCTCCTGCTTTCTCCGCCAGAGTGGGAAAGCCAGTGACTGAGGGCAGATATTAATAGCCCAGAGAGGGACCATGGATATTGCCCCCCCCCGGCTAAAAACATCTGCCCCCAGCCACCCCAGAAAAGGCACATCTCTTCCCAAAAAAGCCTCTCTCTTCCCACTCCCCTGTAGCAGTGGCATATGGGGTAATAAAGGGTTAATGCCACCTTGCTATTGTAAGGTGACATTAAGCCTGGTTAATAATGGAGAGATGTCAATAGTAGTAAATGTTTAATAAAACACACACATTAGGAAAAAAGTATTTTATTGAAATAAAGACACAGGGTGTTGTAATAGTTTATTATACTCTTAATCCAAATGACGGCCCTCGTTCTGTAAAAGAAAAAAAGAAAAAAGCAACAATATCCCATACCTTTCCTGCGCTCAGTCACGTCCCATGCTGTAAATCTATCTGAAGGGGTTAAATAATTTTACAGCAAGGAGCCTGCTAATGCAGCCGCCCCTGACTATAAAAACTGGGGAACTAAGCTGCTGTACCCAGCAACAGGCATTAAACATCGTACAGACCTGTGCCGTTCCACTCTGTATTCTCTCTACATTCAACCACTGATTGGTGGTGGTGCTGGGTGTCAGACCTCCACCCTTCTTGTATTGATGACCTATACTGTGCATTGGTCATCAATAAAAAGTAGCAGACGACCTATAACCAGTTCAAAACCAGACCATTTACCCCAGTTCCTGACCAGGCACATTAGTTTCATACATGTTTAAAAAGTTGTAAAATTTTGTCTTTTGAACATTCAAATAATGTTTGCTTTTTTTCGTGATACATTGTACCTAACTTTAATGTCATTTTTTTGTACTTTGTTTATTTTTTTGCTAATGCCTGGCGTTATCGGTGAAATAGCCCTCTCTGCCTTCTCTAAGGGCAATCCTGCTGTATCTGAAAGATGGCTTCCCGCCCCCACAGCTGATCAATCTTATTCGTCTGATATACTAAGCTGTGACATTTTAGGGTGTCAAAGCTAAGTATAATGCAGACCGTCCCGATGTTTGTCATCTATAGGTGGTCCAGAAGTAGTTAAAGATCACAATCACTGGTTTAATGTTAGAAAAACATAAGGGGGGTTCTCTGTGGTGAGCTAGTGGAGAGCAAGCAGTCCTTATACTGTTATTTTGCTAAGCTGCCTGTGTCTGCACCCAATATGGCAAAAGCAAGAAAAGTTGTCTCCAGCAACCACAGGAGATATGATTCTATTTCAGTGCTTCAATACAAAAAGTGAAACTCTATATTATAAAGAGTCATTACAAATAGAGTGATCTATTGCAAGAGTTTATTTCTGTTAATGTTGATGATTATGGCTTACACCAATAAAAACTCAAACGTAATTATCTCAGTACATTAGAATACTTTATAACACCAGCTTGAAAAAATGATTTTAACATCCGAAATGTTGGCCTACTGGAATGTATGTTCAGTAAATGCACTTAATACTTGGTCAGGGCTCCTGTTGCATCAATTACTGCATCAATGCGGCGTGGCATGGAGGCGATCAGTCTGTGGCACTGCTGAGGTGTTATGGAAGCCCAAGTTGCTTTGAAAGCAGCCTTCAGCTCGTCTGCATTATTGGGTCTGGTGTCTCTCATCTTTCTGTTGGCAATATCTCATGGATTCTCTATGGGTTAAGGTCAGAGAGGTTTGCTGGACAATCAAGCATAGTGATACTGTTGTTTTTAAACCAGGTATTGGTACTTTTGGCAGTGTGAACGGGTGTCAAGTCCTGCTGGAGAATTACATTTTTTACATTTCCATCTCCAAACAGCTCATCGGCAGAGGGAAGCATGAAGTACACTCAAATTTCCATGTAGACGGATGCGCTGACTTTAGTCTTGATAAAACACAGTGAACCTACACCAGCAGATGACATGGTTCTTGAAACCATCATTGATTGTGGAAACTTCACACTAGACCTTGGAAATCAAGTTCCCAGAGTCTGGAGGAAGAGTGGAGTGACAGACAATCCAAGCTGCTGAAGTCTAGTGTGAAGTTTCCACAATCAGTGATTGTTGTTGTGAAGTTTCCAACAATGCAGATGAGCTGAAGGCTGCGATCAAAGCAACCTGAGCGCCTCCATGCCACATCACATTGATGCAGTAATTGATGCAAACCAAGTATTGAGTGCATTTACTGAAAATACATTTCAGTGGGTCAACATTTCGGATGTTAAAATCATTTTTTCAAGCTAGTGTTATAAAGTATTCTAATTTACTGAGATAATGACTTTTGGGTTTTCATTGTCTGTAAGCCATAATCAACATTAACAGAAATAAACAATTGAAACAGATCACTCTGTTTGTAATGACTCTATCTAATATATGAGTTTCACTTTTCATATTGAAGAACTGAAATAAATTAACTTTTTGATGATATTCTAATTTTGTGAGATGCAGCCGGAAGTACTCGCACTTCTGACCCCCATCACGTGACCAGGGGTCATCGGTGCATTGCCATCACAACCAGAGGTCTCCTCGAGACGTCTATGGTTGTTGATGGCAGATTGCTATGAGCTCCTCCTGTGGTTGGCACTCATAGCAATGCTGTAATTCTGCTGCATAAAGGTGATCTGTGCATCACCTCTATGTAGTAGAGGTGATCGAATAGTGGATGCTTCTAGCCTCCCATGAAGACTTTTGAAGCATGCCAAAAAAAAAAATGTGTTTACAAATATAAAAAAATAAAAGTTCAAATCACCCCCCTTTCACCCCAATCAAAATAAAACAATAATGAAAAATCCAACCTACACATATTTGGTATCGCCGGGTTCAGAATCGCCCGATCTATCAATAAAAAACGGATTAACCTGATCGCTAAACAGCGTAGCAAAAAAAAATCAAAATGCCAAATTAAGTTTTTTTGGTCGCCGTGAGATTTCATTAAAATGCAATAATTGTCAATCAAAAGAACATATCTGCACAAACGTGTTATAATTAAAAACATCAGCTCAGCACGCAAAAAATAAGCTCCACCCCAGATCGAGGAAAAATGGAGACGCTAGGGGTATTGGAAAATTGTGCAATTTTTATTTTTTTTTAGCAAAATTTTGAATCTTTTTTTACCACTTAGATAAAAGAGAACCTAGACATGTCTGGTGTCTATGAACTCGTAATGATCTGGAGAATCATAGCAGCAGGTCAGTTTTAGCATTTAGTGAACCTAGCAAAAAAAGCCAATCAAAAAACAAGTTTCGGATTGCACTTTTTTTGCAATTTCATCGAACTTGGAATTTTTTTCTCGTTTTCTGTTACACAATATGGTTAAACCAATGGTATTGTTCAAAAGTATAACTTGTCCCGCAAAAAAAATAAGCCCTCACATGGTCATACTGACGGAAAAGCAAAAAAGTTATGGCTCTGGAAAGAAGGGAAGCAAAAAACGGAAAAAATGAAAAAAGCTCCGGGAGTGAAGGGGTTAATTATTGCCAGTCGCATAGTATAAACACTATACCTTAACAAATTTATGTAAGGCCGGTTTCAAACGTCCAGATAATTCCGGTACCGGAGAAATCGGTACTGGAGTTATCCGTGTCCGTGTGCTCACATAGCACATCAGTGTGGCACACGTGCGGCAGCCGTGTGCCGACTGAGGACCACACGGACCGTGCAGGAGACAGCGCTGCAGTTAAGCACTGTCCCCTGCTTTTGGTGCTGAAGTCGGCATTCATTCCTTCTTCCCAGCAGCGTTCGCTGGAGAGAAGGAATGAAAAATCAAGGGTTTTTTTCTTGTTAAAAATAAAGTAAGTTTGGGGTCACCTCCCTCCTCCCATCCCCCATGCACCCGCCCGCTTGCCGAGAAATACTCACCCACCTCCTGCGATGTATGCTCTCAGCGCCGGCAGCCTGTCCTGTGTGAGCGGTCACGTGGTACCGCTCATTATAGTGATGAATATGCGCATATTCATCACTGTAATGAGCGGTATCATGTGACCGCTCACACAGGACCTGCTGCCGGCGCTGAGAGGAGACATCGCGGGAGCTGGGTGAGTATTTCTCGGCAAGCGGGCGGGCGCACAGGGGATGGGAGGCGGGAGGTGACCCCCAAACTTTATTTTTAACACAAACAAAAAAAAACTTGATATTTCATCTCTTCTCTCCTGCTGGGGACAAGAGATGAATGCCGCCTTCAGTACCACATGCAGTGAGGACAGCGCTTACTGTAGCGCTGTCTCTCCTGCGGGCGGTACGTGCACACGGAGGAGAGTGCACACTGTTCTCCGTGTGCACGTGTGCAGGACGTATTGTGGTATGTGCTGCCGGAGAAAAGCAGACATGTCTCCTTGTTTTGCACACTGACACATGGTCCGTGAAAACACGGAGACATGTGCATAGACCTATTCATTTGAATGGGTGTACGTGTGTCAGTGTCTCCGGTACGTGAGAAAACTGTCAGTACATGTACCGGAGACACTGACGTGTTGAAAGAGGCCTAATAAGAGACTATTCAGAGAACATTAGTTATATTGTAGGATGAGATCTTGCCTAATGTTCAGACCTAATGGCACCCTTGAGCACAATTTAAAGATCCAGAATGACTCTCGGTTTAACAATTTGTGTTGGAAATGACCACCACATGCTGATTTTTTTACCCTTTCAATACCTAAAAAGTTTTTTATCTCGGTTGTGACAAGTGATGAAATGTTAAGAAACAGAGGAGACATTTAATGCCTCCGGGTTCACGGACAGGGTCGGCGTCAGCATCCGGCACACCGGGCAAATGCCGGGGCCCTGGGGAGAGAGGGGGGCCCACTCATGCTGTCATAGATACAGCTGGGAGAGCAGAGCAGGAGATAACATGCTCTCTCCCCCCACAAAGTCACTGCTGGCTGCGTTCTCTTAACCCCTATGTGCCAGCTCTGACACAAGCATCTTCTCACTCAGTCAGTGCAGCCAGGCAGGCACACATAGGGGTTAACAGAAGGCAGCCAGTGTGACATTGTGGGCGGAGAGAGCACATTCTCTGCTCTTCCCCCTGGGTGGCTGCAGACAGTGCTGAAGTTTATCAGGCAGATTCCGGAGGAGCTCCGTCCTACCAGTGCCTGAGTGAGTGCAAAGATATCCAGCAGTGGTTGCAGTTGTGCCTCAGTCTGCTGCTGTCTGTCTCCGCTGCCTAAAAATGTGGGTGATGTCTGGAGGAGCAGCTGGTGGGGTGCAGCCTGCAACCTGCAGCCACCCAGCTCTCCCAGAATACATGCATGCTGCACCAAACCTGCACCAGTGGGGTAGGAAGAAGCTTAACCCCTTCCCATCTGTATGAAGGTTATTGCTGAACCTTAAAGATAACAATCCGACCCGCATAAATGGGGTTAACCAGATGCCAGGAGGAAGGGGAGCTGCTGCCATGGATAAAACTGAGCTGTGGGCTGTACGTTGGGGCCCCGTGGCCCCAGGCTGGTGACTGGAGGGACTCTGCCCAGTGCTGGCATGTGGGTGATTTCTGCTCCGGAGTCTCAGCTTCTCTCCTCCAGGTCACACTGTGCAGTCACAGCAACATTGGTTGTGTCTGTCCAGGTCCCAGCAGCTGCCACTGCTCCCACCAAGGACATGGCATCACTTAACCCTTCCCCTGCAGCCACCAGCAACAAATCCACATTATTCCTTGATTAAATCAGGTTCCAACCCAATAGAGGAGCAGACATTTCCTGCTGCCATTAGGGTCCGGGAGGGGGTGACATTGGCTGCCCTGCTACTCTGTAGTGGGGGGTGACAAGTGTAACATGGGGTAACGATGAAGGAGAAATGCACAGGATAATAGTGAGAGCGACAGAGGGCAGTGTATGGTATGGAGCAGTCAGGGGGTGGGCTACAGGATCCCCCCATACTGTACATGACTGCTCGGGACAGGGAGCCGTTTAATGAGCTTCTAATGACAGGGCACTAATTGGGTCATTAGGGTTTGTGGAAAGGATTCAGCATCAGGTCCCTCATTAATGCCCGAGCCGCCTGTTACTTTGTAGCACAGATCTGTTGGGGCCGCAAAACCAAACAACGTTGTTTATGTAGAAAAGTCTTTGTTTCATAGAAAAACTCAAAACAGAAAAGCACCTCTCCTGTATATATACACTGCACAGCACCTTTCCTCCTGTATATATACACTGCAGAATCTACAATAGCTGTCACTCATGTAAGAAGTGAAATCTGGCATTGTACTATACATTTCTCTGTATGTGTTAAAGGGGGGGGGCCCACTGAGACTCTTTCGCCCGGGGCCCTCAAAAACCTGGAGCCGGCCCTGTTCACGGTATCAGATAAATGTCTCCTTATGCATTTTTTCAGTGGGCCTATGTTGCAGCCTACATATTGAATATTCCAAGCCACACACTCTATTAAGTAAATAACGCCTGGGGTATTGCAATTGATAAAACCCTTAATTGAAAAACTTTTTTTCGTTACTGCCGAGGCAAAAGTTTTAGTTTTGATTGCGTGGCTGTGACCACAACCAAAGAAACCACTGCAAGAGAGCCAAGTTCGAGGAGGATTGGAGTCAGCATTGACAATATTACTAGGAGACAAAATGCTAGCCAAAGTGGGAGCTTTTTTTTGCCACAAATCTGATGTTATTGTGAAACATAACGTCACACAGTTTATTATCTTTATACAAGAAGGGGACATGTTTTTATAACTTTTGTTATTTCATTACATTTTTTTCATTAAAAGTTTTTTTGTTATTTGATAGAAGAGTTTTTCTATCAATTTTTTCCACTATTTTTTTTTTAGCTCTTATTAAACTCCAGGTCGGGGAACCCCTTTGATGCAATCTAGATATGACTTTTGCAGCCTCCTGATTATACAAGTAATTTTCCAAACAATTTTGTTTCGTTCTGATCAGCTCACCCACCGGAATATTTTTAGCAACATGGGCCGGGTGACAAGATGTAGCCTCCAATATGGAATTAGTATCTGTATCTTTACAATACGGCAGTACCATTATTTTATCCTATGACGTCAGGATAATTAATGTCAGGGTTTTTTTATGACAAAAAGTAAATTTTAAGTTGAAAGAATTTTTATTTAAATATTCTACAAAAAGAATAGCGTCTTTTTCGTCACCCTGCCAGATAAATATCTGGTCATCAATACAGCATCCATAAAATTTGATTTTGTTTTGAAAAACATTATTTTCATGAAAGATGTATTGTTCCTCAAACACCGCTACCACCAAATTTGCTAAGGAGGTAGAAAATTTAACTCCCATGCTCCCTCCACACCTCTACAAGAAAAACTTTGTGTCAAAAGAAAAATAATTGTGTGTTAAAACAAAATTTATCGCAGAAATGAGGAATGATCTCAAATTATCAGGATGGGAGCTGTGCCTGAGGAGAAAATATTGCATTGTTTCATTTACTATATGATGTGGAATGGAAGGATACAAGCTTACAATGTCATAGGTCAGCCAAGAAAAACTATCTTCCCAGACAAAGTCAGTGAGATCAGAAATTATCGCCTTAGTGTCCCTCATATATCCAGGTAATTGTGTGACAAGTGGCTGCAAAAAATGATCCACCCAGGCACCCAATCTTTCATTCAAAGATCCAATACCAGAAATAGTAGGTCTGAATCAGGGGGGAAACAGTTCTTGTGTATTTTAGGGAGTGCGTGGTAGATAGGAACCACTGGAAATTCCACATTTAAATAATCAAATTTTTTTTGTGTGAAAACCCCCTCATTCAGACCTTCCTGTAGTAGGCTGGTAAGTTTTTGTTTGTATAAGGTTGGTTTCACATGTCAGTGCCTCCGGTATGGGTAGTGACAGTGTTCTCACGTACCGGAGACACTGACACACGTAGACCCATTCAAAGAAAAGGGGCTATGCAGATGTCAGTGTGTTTTGATGGAGCGTGTGTCCATGTGCATAACACGCAGACATGTCTGTTTTTACCCGGACACACGGCCTGCCAAACGTCCTGCACACGTGCACATAGAGAACAGTGTACACTGTCCTCCGTGCGCACGGACGGCCGCGGCGGAAGCAGTGCTTCTGTAAGCTGCTGTTGCCCTGCGTGTGGTGCCAAACCTGGCTTTCATCCATTGTTCTCTGCTCTGCCAGCAGCAGCACGAGCAGGGGACAATGAATGAAAGAAAAAACTGACTTGGGGTCCCCCCTATGGGCTCTGCTATTCTCAGGCTGGTAAGGGGCCATGGATATGGGCCCCCAGCCTAAAAAAGCAGCCCGCAGGTGCCCAGAAAAGGCACATCTATTAGATGTGCCAATTCTGGAGCTTTGCCTGGTTCTTCCCACTTGCCCTGTAGCTGTGGGGGTAATGAGGGGTTAATGTCACCTTCCTATTGTAAGGTGACATTAACCCTGCTGTTCTGTTCGGTCTGGGGAGACCTATTTTGAACTTTGGTATTTTTTGGGGTGTTCAAGATGCGGTTCTGAAACTTGTGGTTGATTGACTTAAATGAGGATGGGTCGGTCGGCCACGGGTTTCAGAGCCGCATCTTGAATATTTTAAAGAATATTGAAGTTCAAAGTCGGTCATTTTTGACCAACAGAACAGCAGGGTTAAGCCAGCTTAGTAATGGAGAGGTGTCAATAAGACACCTGTCCATTACTAATCCTAAGGTTGTTAAAGGGTTAATCAAACACACCACACAGTTAGAAAAAAAGTATTTTAACCCCTTTACCCCCAAGGGTGGTTTGCACGTTAATGACCGGGCCAATTTTTACAATTCTGACCACTGTCCCTTTATGAGGGTATAACTCTGGAACGCTTCAATGGATCCTGGTGATTCTGACATTGTTTTCTCGTGACATATTGTACTTCATGACAATGGTAAAAATTGTTTGATAGTACCTGCGTTTATTTGTGAAAAAAACGGAAATTTGGCGAAAATTATGAAAATTTCGCAATTTTCCAACTTTGAATTTTTATGCAATTAAATCACAGAGATATGTCACACAAAATACTTAATAAGTAACATTTCCCACATGTCTACTTTACATCAGCACAATTTTGGAACCAAAATTTTTTTTTGTTAGGGAGTTATAAGGGTTAAAATTTGACCAGCAATTTCTCATTTCTACAACACCATTTTATTTTAGGGACCACATCTCATTTGAAGTCATTTTGAGGGGTCTATATGATAGAAAATACCCAAGTGTGACACCATTCTAAAAACTACACCCCTCAAGGTGCTCAAAACCATATTCAAGAAGTTTATTAACCCTTCTGGTGCTTCACAGGAATTTTTTGAATGTTTAAATAAAAATGAACATTTAACTTTTTTTCACAAAAAATTTAATTCAGCTCCAATTTGTTTTATTTTACCAAGGGTAACAGGAGAAAATGGACCCCAAACATTGTTGTACAATTTGTCCTGAGTATGCCAATACCCCACATGTGGGGGTAAACCACTGTTTGGGCGCATGGGAGAGCTCGGAAGGGAAGGAGCGCCATTTGACTTTTCAATGCAAAATTGACTGGAATTGAGATGGTGATGCCATGTTTCGTTTGGAGAGCCCCTGATGTGGCTAAACATTGAAACCCCCCACAAGTGACACCATTTTGGAAAGTAGACCCCCTAAGGAACTTATCTAGAGGTGTGGTGAGCACTTTGACCCACCAAGTGCTTCACAGAAGTTTATAATGTAGAACCGTAAAAATAAAAAATCATATTTTTTCACAAAAATTATCTTTTCGCCCCCAATTTTTTATTTTCCCAAGGGTAAGAGAAGAAATTGGACCCCAAAAGTTGTTGTACAATTTGTCCTGAGTACGCTGATAGCCCATATGTGGGGGTAAACCACTGTTTGGGCGGATGGGAGAGCTCGGAAGGGAAGGAGCGCCGTTTGACTTTTCAATGCAAAATTGACAGGAATTGAGATGGGACGCCATGTTGCGTTTGAAGAGCCACTGATGTGCCTAAACATTGAAACCCCCCACAAGTGACACCATTTTGGAAAGTAGACCCCCTAAGGAACTTATCTAGAGGTGTGGTGAGCACTTTGACCCACCAAGTGCTTCACAGAAGTTTATAATGTAGAACCGTAAAAATAAAAAATCATATTTTTTCACAAAAATTATCTTTTCGCCCCCAATTTTTTATTTTCCCAAGGGTAAGAGAAGAAATTGGACCCCAAAAGTTTTTGTATAATTTGTCCTGAGTACGCTGATACCCCATATGTGGGGGTAAACCACTGTTTGGGCGGATGGGAGAGCTCGGAAGGGAAGGAGCGCCGTTTGACTTTTCAAAGCAAAATTGACAGGAATTGAGATAGAGCGCCATGTTGCGTTTGAAGAGCCACTGATGTGCCTAAACATTGAAACCCCCCACAAATGACACCATTTTGGAAAGTAGACCCCCTAAGGAACTTATCTAGAGGTGTGGTGAGCACTTTGACCCACCAAGTGCTTCACAGAAGTTTATAATGCAGAGCCGTAAAAATAAAACAAAATTTTTTTCCCACAAAAATTATTTTTTTAGCCCCCAGTTTTGTATTTTCCTGAGGGTAACAGGAGAAATTGGACCCCAAAATTTGTTGCCCAATTTGTCCTGAGTGCGATGATACACCATATGTGGGGGGAACCACTGTTTGGGCACATGGGAGGGCTCAGAAGGGAAGGAGTGCCATTTGAATGCAGACTTAGATGGAATGGTCTGCAGGTGTCACATTGCGTTTGCAGAGCCCCTAATGTACCTAAACAGTAGAAACCCCCCACAAGTGACACCATTTTGGAAAGTAGACCCCCTTAGGAACTTATCTAGATGTGTGCTGAGCGCTTTGACCCACCAAGGGCTTCACAGAAGTTTATAATGGAGAGCCGTAAAAATAAAACAAAAAGTTTTTCCCACAAAAATTATTTTTTAGCCCCCAGTTTTGTATTTTCCCGAGGGTAACAGGAGAAATTCGACCCCACAATTTGTTGTCCAATTTGTCCTGAGTGCGCTGATACCCCATATGTGGGGGGGAACCACTGTTTGGGCGCATGGGAGGGCTCGGAAGGGAAGGAGCTCCATTTGGAATGAGGACTTAGATGGAATGGTCTGCAGGTGTCACATTGCATTTGCAGAGCCCCTAATGTACCTAAACAGTAGAAACCTCCCACAAGTGACACCATTTTGGAAACTAGACCCCCTAAGGAACTCATCTAGATGTGTTGTGATAGCTTTGAACCCCCAAGTGTTTCACTACAGTTTGTAACGCAGAGCCGTGAAAATTAAAAAAAAAAATCTTTCCCCCCAAAATTATTTTTTAGCCCCCAGTTTTGTATTTTCCCGAGGGAAAGAGGAGAAATTCGACCCCAAAAGTTGTTGTCCAATTTGTCCTGAGTACGCTGATACCCCGTATGTTGGGGGAAACCACCGTTTGAGCGCATGGCAGAGCTCGGAAGGGAAGGAGCGCCATTTGGAATGCAGACTTAGATGGAATGGTCTGCAGACGTCACATTGCGTTTGCAGAACCCCTAATGTACCTAAACAGTAGAAACCCCCCACAAGTGACCCCATATTGGAAACTAGACCCCCCAGGGAACTAATCTAGATGTGTTGTGAGAACTTTGAACCCCCAAGTGTTTCACTACAGTTTATAACGCAGAGCCGTGAAAATAAAAAATCTTTTTTTTTCCCACAAAAAATATGTTTTAGCCCCGAGTTTTGTATTTTCCCAAGGGTAACAGGAGAAATTGGACCCCAAAAGTTGTTGTCCTATTTGTCCTGAGTACGCTGATACCCCATATGTTGGGGTAAACCCCTGTTTGGGCACACGGGAGAGCTCGGAAGGGAAGAAGCACTGTTTTACTTTTTCAACGCAGAATTGGCTGGTTGAGATCGGACGCCATGTCGCATTTGGAGAGCCCCTGATGTGCCTAAACAGTGGAAACCCCACAATTATAACTGAAACCCTAATCCAAACACGTCCCTAACCCTAATCCCAACAGTAACCCTAACCACACCTCTAACCCAGACACACCCCTAACCCTAATCCCAACCCTATTCCCAACCGTAAATGTAATCTAAACCCTAACTGTAACTTTAGCCCCAACCCAAACTGTAGCCCTAGCCCTAACCCTAGCCCTAACCCTAGCCCTAACCCTAGCCCTAGCCCTAACCCTAGCCCTAACCCTAACCCTAGCCCTAACCCTAACCCTAGCCCTAACCCTAGCCCTAACCCTAGCCCTAACCCTAGCCCTAACCCTAGCCCTAGCCCTAGCCCTAACTCTAACCCTAGCCCTAATGGGAAAATGGAAATAAATACATTTTTTTAATTTTTCCCTAACTAAGGGGGTGATGAAGGGGGGTTTGATTTACTTTTATAGCGGATTTTTATGATTGGCAGCCGTCACACACTGAAAGACGCTTTTTATTGCAAAAAATATTTTTTGCGTTACCACATTTTGAGAGCTATAATATTTCTATATTTTGGTCCACAGAGTCATGTGAGGTCTTGTTTTTTGCGGGACGAGTTGACGTTTTTATTGGTAACATTTTCGGGCACGTGACATTTTTTGTTCGCTTTTTATTCCGATTTTTGTGAGGCAGAATGACCAAAAACCAGCTATTCATGAATTTCTTTTGGGGGAGGCGTTTATACCGTTCCGCGTTTGGTAAAATTGATAAAGCAGTTTTATTCTTCGGGTCAGTACGATTACAGCGACACCTCATTTATATCTTTTTTTATGTTTTGGCGCTTTTATACGATAAAAACTATTTTATAGAAAAAATAATTATTTTGGCATCGCTTTATTCTCAGGACTATAACTTTTTTATTTTTTTGCTGATGATGCTATATGGCGGCTCGTTTTTTGCGGGACAAGATGACGTTTTCAGCGGTTCCATGGTTATTTATATCTGTCTTTTTGATCGCGTGTTATTCCACTTTTTGTTCGGCGGTATGATAATAAAGCGTTGTTTTTTGCCTCGTTTTTTTTTTTTTTCTTACGGTGTTTACTGAAGGGGTTAACTAGTGGGCCAGTTTTATAGGTCGGGCCGTTACGGACGCGGCAATACTAAATATGTGTACTTTTATTGTGTTTTTTTTTTTATTTAGATAAAGAAATGTATTTATGGGAATAATATTTTTTTTTTTTTTCATTATTTTGGAATATTTTTTTTTATTTTTTTTTACACATTTGAAAATTTTTTTTTTAACTTTTTTACTTTGTCCCAGGGGGGTACATCACAGATCAGTGATCTGACAGTTTGCACAGCACTCTGTCAGATCACTGATCTGACATGCAGCGCTGCAGCCTTCACAGTGCCTGCTCTGAGCAGGCTCTGTGAAGCCACCTCCCTCCCTGCAGGACCCGGATCCGCGGCCATCTTGGATCCGGGGCTCGAGCAGGGAGGGAGGGAGGTAAGACCCTCGCAGCAATGCGATCACATCGCGTTGCTGCGGGGGGCTCAGGGAAGCCCGCAGGGAGCCCCCTCCCTGCGCGGTGCTTCCCTGCACCGCCGGCACATCGCGATCATCTTTGATCGCGGTGTGCCAGGGGTTAATGTGCCGGGGGCGGTCCGTGACCGCTCCTGGCACATAGTGCCGGATGTCAGCTGCGATAGGCAGCTGACACCCGGCCGCGATCGGCGGCGCTCCCCCCGTGAGCGCCGCCGATCGCGCTGGACGTACTATCCCGTCCATGGTCATAGGGGCCCACCCCACATGGACGGGATAGTACGTCCGATGTCAGAAAGGGGTTAATTATATAAAACAATATACACCTTTTTTCATCTTTGTTAGTCTGCCATTCCAAGCAAAGCCCTCAATCTCCTGGAAAAATGTCAAAATAATAAACCAACAATATGCCGTACCTGTCCGACGTATAGTCAGTCCCACGAAGTAATCCATGTCTAGGAAGGTACAGTTTACAATTGGGGGCGCTGCTAATGTGATCGCTCCCGGCTGTAAACTACTGGTGAATGAATGAAATGCTGGGAGTGGCCTGAACTAAAATGAACTCTTCAGCCTGGGAAAATGCTGAGCAGGGGAGAACGGATGACAGCTGGCTTCAGCACCACATGCAGGGGAACAGCACTTACTGTAGCGCTGCTTCCCGGTGGCTGTCCATGTGGTCCTGATGCGGCACACAGGCAGCACACGGTTGACACACGTGTGCCACACGGATGTATCACACAGACACACGGACATAGATGTTACAGAACCCCCCAGCACCAAGAATGTTATGCAGTATATGTATGTATAATAGTTTCCATGTGAAGTGCATCAGTCCACAGGCTGCGCCCCTGGACAAGATATTCTCTTTCTGACCTCCCCCCACCTTTGTAATTCCCACAGTAAATAGCGGCAGGCTCCGGCCCCCTGCGGCTATTGTAATGTATGTCTGGCCAGCTGTTTTCCTATTGGCCTGTCCTGTGTATCTGTGTTATATATTCTGTGTGCTGAAAATAAAGTGTGTTCTTTTAGACTGGAAATACGTGGGGTAGCAGTCAGCTTTTATATGCTCTCACGTAACCAAGGAATTCCAGCCAGCACTCTTCATTCAGAATCCAGCAAAAGCAGCGTGGACCTCCTGAAACACGGGGTGGTACTGAAAGAGGTACCCCAGCTTGTTAGACCCCGTTACACTGGTGGCAGACAGCGGGATCTGATACCCCTTCTACAGGAGGAAAGGAATGAATGGAAGACAACTACCAGAAGTTAAAGAGGACTATATTAAAAGATCTGGTGGAAGCCCGAGGGTTAATCGCCAGCAACAAAACAAAAGCGGATTTGATAGCAGCCATCATGGAACACGACAGTGCAGTGCCCCCCAATGTGAACGTGGAGGAGACTGAATTCCAGAGGGAGGTAAAGAACAGACTGGCGTTCTATGGCCCAAACCCTGCAGTAGAGATCATACGAGAGGTGATGGCTGATGTGCGTACTGATCTGAAGGAAAAGATGGCCGAGCGGACCAGGATAGAGCTGGCCAAGATGGAGATGGCAGAACGGACCAAAGTGGAACTGGCCAAGATGGAGATGGCAGAGCGGAGAGAGGAGAATCAGCGAGCAGGGGGAGCTCTGGCTTCCGCCCAGGTACCTTCAACAGTAAGCCACAAAAAGATCCAGTATAATGCCTTCCGACAGTTGGGGGAGGCAGAGGAAGACATTGATGGCTTTCTGCAGGACTTTGAGCGGCACTGTGCCCTTCATCAAGTGAAGCCGGAGGAACGGGTTCAGATTCTGGCCAGCAAGCTGACAGGCCGGGCAGCGGACACCTATCGCACGGTACCTGATGAGGACTGTATGGACTATGAGCGGATCAAAGAAGTGATCTTGGCCCGGTATGCACTGACACCAGAGGCATACCGCCAAAAGTTCCGCGGACTTATAAAACGAGTAACCGATACCCATGCTGAATGGGCCTGTAAATTACGGCGGTCACTGCTACAGTGGGTACAAGGGAGCCAAGCAACCACTAAGGAGGACATCCTCCAGCTCTTCTTGTTAGAACGATTCTTTAATGGACTAAACCCCGAGACACAGGAATGGCTTCGGGACAGGCGGCCAATGACTCTTGAGGAAGCCGCTCGTCTGGCCGATGAACATCATGACGCCAGGAGGCCTCAGTTGTCAGGATCAAAGATGGTCACTAGGGGTCCGCCCATGGACCTGGAGGGCCCTAAACCACCAAAGATTGTAGGGGGACCAGCTAGAAACCCGGCCTACCACAGTTCCCCTGGGGCGCGATGCCACACCTGCCGTCAGCTGGGCCACCTGCAAAGACAATGTCCCAACCGGACTCAGCATACCCAGTGGCCAAAGGCGGGAACAGCTACCTTCCGCCGGGCTGCTGTACACTGCTACCAAGGCGAAGCTGACCCGGCATTGGGGGCTACAACTAACCAAGGGGTGGAAGACATGGAGGAAGTGCTGCATGAAGTAGACCCCGTGCAGGCAGCCCGGGCAGATAATCGACAACAGCATCGACAGGTCGTGTGGGTTAATGGGAAACGCATGCAGGGACTAAGAGATTCCGGAGCAACTTTGACCCTTGTGAAGCCTCATCTCTTCCGGGACCAAGAGAAGACGGACCGGACAGTGGCAGTCCGTGTAGCAGGGGCAGCCATACATCGACTGCCCACTGCCAGGATTCACCTGAACTGGGGAGTTGGGGATGGCCTTGTTGAGGTCGGCTTGATGGAGGATTTGCCTGCAGATGTTTGGCTGGGAAATGACTTGGGGCCCATGTTGTCTGCCTTCTCGGTTGCCCCTCTGGCTGAGACATATCCTGTGACCACCCGGAGACAAGCTCGAGCTGTGGAGGCGGAATCACACTCAGAGGAGGCCCAGGTAAGACATCCCAGCCCTACATGTATTCCCATAGCCAGACACATTTCTTGGGCCACCCCAGATGAATTTAACTGTAGAAAAAATTGAAAGCTAGCACTCAATCAAATAAAGTTCACGGTGCCAGTGAAAGGGATACTCGATCCCACAAGTCATAAAGTCAAAGTAATCACTGCACTCGTATATTTTCAAATTGCAAAAAGTTTATTAGATTTGAATTCGTGAAAGGAGGTACTTGGCGAATTGACGTTTCGGCCAACCCTTGGCCTTGTTCACAAAATCGCCCGTTATAACTCTGTTGTTTGTACAGAAAGGACCCTATTTGACCGGTGAGTCAGGTAAAGGAATAGAGTTGCATAACCAGACTGAAATCGTAAAGAACGCTTGCCAGTGCACTGTAGCCGCAATTCCGGCTGGAAAGAAACCTATAGCTGCCCTGCGTATAATGTCAGAGATACAGCTCAGGCTGTGTTCTTCCTGCGTTATCTGGAGAGCCCCAGAGGGAATGAGACAATATAGTGCTGTATCGCATATGCATTCAGAGGCATAAATGTATCCAGGGGTATAGTAGCGGAAGTGGACTCCCTGTATGGTGTAGTATATAATAGGTAGAGCTGGGGATGGCGTCCGTCTCTGTATCCCTTGAAAGCAGGGGGCAAGCATTGGTGGCGTAGTGGAGGAAGCCGACACAATTCTGTGTCACGGCGGTGGATCACCGCCTGATCCACCGCCGTGACACAGGATTGTGTTGGCTTCCTCCACTACGCCACCAACGCTTGCCCCCTGCTTTCAAGGGATACAGAGACGGACGCCATCCCCAGCTCTACCTATTATATACTACACCATACAGGGAGTCCACTTCCGCTACTATACCCCTGGATACATTTATGCCTCTGAATGCATATGCGATACAGCACTATATTGTCTCATTCCCTCTGGGGCTCTCCAGATAACGCAGGAAGAACACAGCCTGAGCTGTATCTCTGACATTACACGCAGGGCAGCTATAGGTTTCTTTCCAGCCGGAATTGCGGCTACAGTGCACTGGCAAGCGTTCTTTACGATTTCAGTCTGGTTATGCAACTCTATTCCTTTACCTGACTCACCGGTCAAATAGGGTCCTTTCTGTACAAACAACAGAGTTATAACGGGTGATTTTGTGAACAAGGCCAAGGGTTGGCCGAAACGTCAATTCGCCAAGTACCTCCTTTCACGAATTCAAATCTAATAAACTTTTTGCAATTTGAAAATATACGAGTGCAGTGATTACTTTGACTTTATGACCAGATGAATATAAGAGGGAGTTACTTGAGGATCCTTCATTGGAGGGATATCGTGGGAAGGCACAGGAGGGGAGAGGGGTACTGGAAGGGGAACAGTTTATATGGAAGCAGGGACTCCTCTACCGGATCACAGAGCAGCACCACACAGGGACGAGCCCCACTATAAAACGACAGCTGGTAGTTCCCAAGAAGTATAGGCAGGAGTTACTGCGAATCTCTCATGACATACCCTTGGCCGGGCACTTCGGCGTCAGTCGCACCAGGCATCATCTGACACAAAACTTCTTTTGGCCGGGGGTAACCTATGATGTTCGTCAATACTGCCAGACCTGTGACATTTGCCAGCACATTGGCAAGAGGGGAGATCGATGCAAGGCCAAGTTACGCCCCCTCCCCATTGTGGAGGAACCATTTAGCCGAGTAGCGGTCGATCTGATAGGGCCGTTAGCCAAACCCAGTCCGTCAGGGAAAAGGTATATATTGACAGTGAAAACTACAACAGGAGGAAAAAAAGGAGGAAAAAACCTCCACTATTCTAGAAAAAAACACCACAGAAAAACAGGCAAAGGTGCTTACCTTTTATACATATTAGTCCATTAATTTTTACCAGAACACATTCAAATAACTGATATTACCCAATACCCCCAAGAATATTATTCAGGGCACAGAATGTTTAGTTCAAAATATATAACTTTTATTAATACATAAGAACAACTCTAAAAAGACACATATAATGCAAAACATTATACAGGAACCTCTAATCCAAAAACAACCATTGATGTGTGCTTAAAGGGAACCTGTCACCCCGTTTTTTGAGATTGAGCTATAAATACTGTTAAATAGGGCCTGCGCTGTGTGTTCCTATAGTGTATGTAGTGTACCCCGATTCCCCATGTATGCTGAGAAATAACTTACCAAAGTCGCCGTTTTCGCCTGTCAATCAGGCTGGTCAGGTCGGGAGGGCGTGGTGACATCGCTGGGTCTTCCTCAGCTTTACGTTGGTGGCGTAGTGGCGTAGTGGTGAACAAGCAGCGCGCGATCTGCGCTGTCATCCCTTTCGTCGGTGGGGGCGGCCATCTTCCTGGGGCCGCGCGTGCGCAGATCGAGTGCTCTGCTGCACGGGGCTTCAGGAAAATGGCCGTGGGATGCCGCGCGTGCGCATTAGAGATCGCGGCGGCCATTTTCCCAAAGCCGAGTTTGCATCTCGGCTTTGGGAAAATGGCCGCCGCGATCTCTAATGCACACGCGCGGCATCCCGCGGCCATTTTCCTGAAGCCCCGTGCAGCAGAGCACTCGATCTGCGCACGCGCGGCCCCAGGAAGATGGCCGCCCCCACCGACGAAAGGGATGACAGCGCAGATCGCGCGCTGCTTGTTCACCACTACGCCACTACGCCACCAATGTAAAGCTGAGGAAGACCCAGCGATGTCACCACGCCCTCCCGACCTGACCAGCCTGATTGACAGGCGAAAACGGCGACTTTGGTAAGTTATTTCTCAGCATACATGGGGAATCGGGGTACACTACATACACTATAGGAACACACAGCGCAGGCCCTATTTAACAGTATTTATAGCTCAATCTCAAAAAACGGGGTGACAGGTTCCCTTTAATAATTACATCTACTCTTGAATACAAGTGTTGACAATATCACAGTGGTTTCATGGCAGCCTAATCCCAGCAGGTTATCACTTAAGCACATTGGCACTTTAGCAAGCTCACATTAAAGCAGTCACCTTAAAATAGGAAGTTAGGGCCTGTTTAGCATTTTTTATGCAATAAATCTGACCCATGACACAGTCTTTTAATTAAGGTCAGCATCAGGTCAGGTGTAATTATTAAGCACACATCAATGGTTGTTTTTGGATTAGAGGTTCCTGTATAATGTTTGCATTATATGTGTCTTTTTAGAGTTGTTCTTATGTATTAATAAAAGTATATATTTTGAACTAAACATTCTGTGCCCTGAATAATATTCTTGGGGGTATTGGGTAATAAAGGTGCTTACCTGTCTAGGCCTCAAATCAAATGCACTCTCATGGTGCAGTGGGCCCAAGTAAAGATGGCAACTACACAGGTGTGATAATACCAAATAAGACAGCCAGCCTACAATCAGGGAATGGCTGCTTGGCACACCAGTGCAAATAAATAATCTGCAGCAGTGTTCACACAGAGTATGCACAGCAACTGGATCCTAGCCTATTAGTAACGCCATGTGGCGGGCTGACCAGGGCTAACTGTAATGCGTCCCGTGTGAACAGAGGCCACAGCTTACAAAGCCATCAGAGCCCAACTGCACCTCAAAAAGTAAAAGTAAAAAAAGTGCACAAGAACATATCAAAATATGTAAGGTATTAGTTAATATTATGGCCACAATACATAAGCTGGCAACCCACATCACGGGTCCTCACGCTTGCCAGTCCTAGTCTAACAGCAAAAACTACAACAGGAGGAAAAAAAGGAGGAAAAAACCTCCACTATTCTAGAAAAAACACCACAGAAAAACAGGCAAAGGTGCTTACCTGTCTAGGCCTCAAATCAAATGCACTCTCATGGTGCAGTGGGCCCAAGTAAAGATGGCGACTACACAGGTGTGATAATACCAAATAAGACAGCCAGCCTACAATCAGGGAATGGCTGCTTGGCACACCAGTGCAAATAAATAATCTGCAGCAGTGTTCACACAGAGTATGCACAGCACCTTTGCCTGTTTTTCTGTGGTGTTTTTTCTAATATATTGACAGTGGTAGATTATGCCACACGATATCCAGAGGCAGTTGCGTTACCTAACATACTGGCAGAGACGGTGGCGGCTGCCTTGCTCCAGGTTTTCTCACGGGTTGGATTTCCCCGGGAGATTATCTCAGACCAGGGTACCCAGTTTACAGCAGAGGTGACCAACCAACTGTGGAAGCTGTGCGGCGTAAAGTCCATTAGAAGCGCCCCGTACCACCCGCAAACCAATGGCTTGTGTGAACGCTTTAACGGGACGTTAAAACAACTCATTGGGACTTTTACCAGGACCTACAGGGACTGGGAGAAATTCTTGCCTCACCTCCTGTTTGCCTATCAAGAGGTGCCCCAAGAATCCACGGGGTTCTCCCCATTCGAACTGGTATACGGGAGACGGGTAAGGGGACCCCTAGACTTAGTGCTAGAACACTGGGAAGGGGAGGGCACCATAGAAGGGGTACCTGTTGTACCCTATGTGCTGGAATTCCGGGACCGCCTACAGGAGCTGACCCAGGCTGTACGTGGGAACATGCAGGTGGCCCAGCGGCGCCAGCGCGTATGGTACGATCGGAGGGCCAGAGAGCGCACCTTGGAAATAGGGCAGAAGGTCCTGGTGTTAGAGCCCACTAGGCAGAACAAGTTCCAAACTGCATGGCAGGGGCCCTACCAGGTAGTGGGGAATATAGCCGACACCACCTATAATGTCGCCGATTGTGACGACCCCAGGGTTATCCGCATGTTCCACGTGAATATGCTGAAGCCCTATCGGGCGCGCCCTGAAGAGGTAGTGGCCATCTGTGCACCTGAAGCAGAGGATTTAGCCGGACTTCCCTTGCCTGATGTCTTAGGGGAGAGGACTCAGTCTAAAACATGGGACCAGGTGCACTGGGGTGAAGACTTAGGTCCCCGGGAGAGACAGCAGGCGGAGGAGTTGTTGAGGCAGTGACAGAGGATGTTTTCGGGGAAACCCGGGTACACTCACCTGGCACAACACAAGGTTGAGACCCAGGATCAGACCCCCCTGCGACAACCCCCCTTCCGCGTCCCTGAGTCTGTACGAGAAAGGATGCGACAAGAGATACAAGAGATGTTGCGTTTAGGGGTCATTGAAGAGTCAGATAGTCCCTGGGCATCCCCCGTAGTGTTAGTGCCCAAGAAGGATGGGACTACACGGTTTTGTGTAGACTATCGTAAGCTCAATGAGAAAACAGTGACGGATGCGTATCCCATGCCGCGTGTGGATGAGTTGTTAGACCGGCTGGCAGGGGCAAAGTATTTGACCACCATCGATCTATGCAAAGGCTACTGGCAGATTGCCCTTAGTCCTGATGCTATTCCCAAGTCGGCATTTGTCACCCCGTTTGGCTTATTCCAGTTTTGAGTTATGCCATTCGGGATGAAGACTGCCCCGGCGACCTTACAGAGGCTGGCTGACCGGCTTCTGGATGGTCTCCAGGACTATGCGTGTGCCTGCCTGGATGACATAGCAATCTACAGCGTGACATGGGAAGAGCATCTAAATCACCTAGAGACAGTATTGGACAGGATCCACAAGGCCGGAATCACCCTGAACCCAAACAAGTGTCACGTGGGCAAAGCAGAGGTTCAGTATTTAGGGCATTGGGTGGGAAGTGGTAAACAGAGACCAGAACCAGCCAAGATTGAGGCCATAGCCAAATGGCCCACCCCACGCACTAAAACCCAGGTCATGGCGTTTCTAGGGACAGCGGGGTATTACAGAAAATTTGTTCCCAATTACAGCAGCGTAGCCAAGCCCCTCACTGATCTGACCCATAAGAACCAACCCCGCCAGGTAACCTGGACCCCAGAGTGTGAGGAAGCCTTCCGCCAGCTAAAGGACGCCCTCACCAATACCCCTGTATTGGCCGCACTCGATCCAACTAAACGTTTCCTGGTCCACACAGACGCTTCTATGTTTGGATTGGGGGCAGTACTGAGCCAAGCCGGGCCGGACGGCCAAGAACACCCGGTAGCTTACCTGAGTCGGAAACTACTGCCCCGTGGAGTGAGCTATGCGGCCATCAAGAAGGAGTGCCTGGCAATAGTATGGGCACTCAAAAAGTTACAACCATATTTGTATGGACGACAGTTTTCCCTCCTAACGGACCATATCCCCTAGTCTGGCTTAATCGGGTCTCCGGAGACAACGCCAGATTACTTCGGTGGAGTTTAGCCCTACAACCTCTGGACTTCACCATCCACTACAGACCCGGCAAACAAAACGGTAACGCCGATGGACTAAGTCGACAAACGGAACTCGTACCAACCCCATAAACTTCGGTCATCCCCAAACCGATCCGTTAAGGATCAGACTGTGTATGCCGATCGCGTCGCTGAAAAGGGGAGCCGTGTTACAGAACCCCCCAGCACCAAGAATGTTATGCAGTATATGTATGTATAATAGTTTCCATGTGAAATGCATCAGTCCACAGGCTGTGCCCTGGACAAGATATTCTCTTTCTGACCTCCCCCCACCTTTGTAATTCCCACAGTAAATAGCGGCAGGCTCCGGCCCCCTGCGGCTATTGTAATGTAAGTCTGGCCAGCTGTTTTCCTATTGGCCTGTCCTGTGTATCTGTGTTATATATTCTGTGTGCTGAAAATAAAGTGTGTTCTTTTAGACTGGAAATACGTGGGGTAGCAGTCAGCTTTTATATGCTCTCACGTAACCAAGGAATTCCAGCCAGCACTCTTCATTCAGAATCCAGCAAAAGCAACGTGGACCTCCTGAAACACGGGGTGGTACTGAAAGAGGTACCCCAGCTTGTTAGACCCCGTTACAATAGATATCTCCAGTACCGTGTTTACCGGTACCGGAAATATCAGGACATGTGAAACTGGCCTAACACAGTAGGATCGCCGGCCAGAGAAATGTATATCTGGGTTATGAAACATTGTTAAATTCTCCCTGAAATAGGGCAATGAATTTAATGCAACAATCCCACCTCCATTAAATGCAAAATTTTGCATTTCTGTGAGGTCGCCGCACATGTCAAATTGCCGCATGCGGACGCATCTGCACCCAATGTTAAAGATAGGTAGGCAGGGAAATGCAGGACGCATACAGAAGTATTCGGAGCATAGGCGGAGTTTCAGGAAGGAAGAAGGAGGAAGTGCGCAGCCATCCGCAGCCCTCCTGAACGCAAATGTGAACCAAGCCTTAGTTCAACTGTGCACAGCAAGACCTGGCAAAAGCCTCCTTCTTCAGGAACAATATATGAAATACCTCATTCATCTTTTTTCGGTTATGTTTGAACTTTGTATTTTTCATATACACGGTTTTGCATTAAATACCTTAAAAATCTGCTTCATCTCAAATCTGTCTTCTCAAACTTTCACGAAAACTTTAAGTACCGTATGTTCTGAAAAGTTTGGCAAAGTGTTCAGGGCACCTGCTGCCGTCTGAACCTCTGCTTGTTTACTCCTGCTGTCAGTAGTGTACGGTCAGGATGTTAAGTGCAGAACAGACGTCACTAATGTGCAGAACCAGACTGTCAGGGAATGTTTCTAGCGCAGCACATTAATTGTGGCCGCACCCATGACATATCCAGTGAAGTCTGAAGAGCTTTCACGTGTTTGTTTACAAAAGAAAACCACATCCTGGAACCATACCTGGCAGGCAAGATTGTGAGGTTATGTAGCTAGCATTGAGGAACAGGAGACATCACCATTCTCTCGCTGAAATGTAGGAGATTTCTCGTATAACTTCAGTCAGCTCTGGTTACTTGCTGCTGCATTTTCTAGAATTTCTTTGTTCTTAGGTTTTCGATCCTAAAATCTTTCCTTATGTTAGCTGAGAAAATGGAAAAGGCCATGTCCTCTCCCTCATTAATATCCCATAGAGCAGTGTTCCCCAACTCCGATCCTCAATAACCACCCACCTACACTCTAGCTCTCACGGTCAGCTGACCGTGAGAACTAGCCTAGGGTGACCTGAGGTAATCCCCGGTCACATGCATGGCAGTTCTCGTGATAAGCTAAGTTATCGCGAGAACTGCAGTGGGCGTGGACTTCCAACGGTGCGACAAGCACAATGGTATCAGCTGGAGAGGTATAAGGTATGCCAGCACTGGACTCTGGAGCAGTGGAATTGTGTTCTTTGGTAATCTGACTGATGAGTTTCATTTTGGCCACTGCCGGGAAAACTTTACCTACCTGTCTGCACTGTGCCAGCTGTAAAGTTTGGTGGAGGAGGGACGATGCCATGGGGTTGTTTCTCAGGGTTTGGCCTAAGCCTCAGATCAGATGATCACATCTTCAAGTCCCCTATGAGGACTATTAAATACGGTAAGAACTAAAAAAGTTAAAATAAAAAATATAGAAAAAAACAAAAGTAAAAATTACTCACCATACAAATAACACAATTGAAAAAAACAAACAAAAAACCACATATTTGATATTGTTGCGTTTGTAAAAGTCCAATCTATCAAAATATAAAATAAATGAATGCAATTGTTAACAACAGATGTGATCAATACATCATATATTACCCAAATTAATATCAGTAAAAACGTCAGCTCAGGGCACAAAAAATAAGCCCTCACACAGCACTCTACCAGAATATTTTATGCGCTATGGGTCTCAAGAAATGGTGACACAAGAAAAGATTTTTTTATAGGAATTTCTGATTTTTTTAACCAGTTAAATAAAAAAATTATACATATTTGGTATCTGCAAAATCGCACTGACCTGCAGAATCATATTGCCCGGTCAGTTTTACTGTTTAGTGAACACGGTAAATAACCTCCCCCCTCCAAAGAAAAAAAATTTGTATAATTACATTTTTTTTTAAATTTCACCACAGTTGGATTTTTTTTCACACTTTGTAGTGCATCACATAATAAAATGAATGATGTGATTCAAAAGTGCAACTCGTCCCGCAAAAAAACAGGCCCTCATACGGCTATGTTTACAGAAAAATAAAAAGGTTATGGCTCTTGGAAGAGGGAGAGGAAATAGCAAAAATGAAAAACGGAAAAAGGCCTGAGGGGGAAGGACTTAAAGAAGCACCTGAGCAATTCTGACATAACTAGAATGGGGCCAAGTTGTGTCTTCCCAGGCCATAGCGTAAAAATAACATGGTGCCATGAGTTTTTCATAACAGTTTGGACTCGAGAGGAGAATTTTATGAATGTTATTAGACAGAGTGTTTATCATAAAGACAATGTGATTTCCCATAGAACATTTTTGAAAACCATACAAAGTGAAAGCCACGGCCATGGTTGTCATAAAGATATTGGGTCTTGGCTTTTATGTTGTATGATTGGTTTATATGCATTCTTTTCAAAAATGTGGCCAGACCCAATATTAAAAGGATTTTCTCATGTTGTTAAATAGGTAAAATTGCAAAGTGCTTGTAAAAACATGCAACTTTGTCATTTACATTATAAAAAATCCTCTCTTCTCAAGAAGAGATCTATAATTCAATATTGTACAGCGAGATGATAGGTAACTGGCCATTTCTCCAGTGTATCAGAAGCTGCCGATTTCCTAGCCTTTAAGGCCACGTTCACATTTTCAGTATTTGGTCAGTATTTTACTCAGTATTTCTAAGCCAAAACCAGGACCAGTATTCAAGAGCGCCCTTTTCCCCTGGCCACAGACACCGGGAGGCAGGAGAGTGGTGAACTCCTGAAGTCAGTGGATGTTTAACCCCTTTCTGACATGGGACGTACTATCCCGTCGAGGTGGGGTGGGCCCCCATGACCACGGACGGGATAGTACGTCCAGCGCGATCGGCGGCGCTCATGGGGGGAGCGCCGCCGATCGCGGCCGGGTGTCAGCTGTTTATCGCAGCTGACATCCGGCACTATGTGCCAGGAGCGGTCACGGACCACCCCCGGCACATTAACCCCTGGCACACCGCGATCAAAGATGATCGCGATGTGCCGGCGGTATAGGGAAGCTTCCCGCAGGGAGGGGGCTCCCTGCGGGCTTCCCTGAGCCCCCCGCAGCAACGCTATGTGATCGCGTTGCTGCGAGGGTCTCACCTCCCTCCCTGCTTCCTCCAGCCCCGGATCCAAGATGGCCGCGGATCCGGGTCCTGCAGGGAGGAAGGTGGCTTCACAGAGCCTGCTCAGAGCAGGCACTGTGAAGGCTGCAGCGCTGCATGTCAGATCAGTGATCTGACAGAGTGCTGTGCACACTGTCAGATCACTGATCTGTGATGTCCCCCCCCCCGGGACAATGTGAAAAAGTAAAAAAAAAAATTTCAAAATGTGTAAAAAAAAAAAAAAAAAAAAAATATTCCTAAATAATGAAAAAAAAAAAAATATTATTCCCCTAAATACATTTCTTTATCTAAATAAAAACAAAACAATAAAAGTACACATATTTAGTATCGCCGCGTCCGTAACGGCCCGACCTATAAAACTGGCCCACTAGTTAACCCCTTCAGTAAACACCGTAAGAAAAAAAAAAAAAACGAGGCAAAAAACAACACTTTATTATCATACCACCGAACAAAAAGTGGAATAACACGCGATCAAAAAGACAGATATAAATAACCATAATACCGCTGAAAGCGTCATCTTGTCCCGCAAAAAACGAGCTGCCATACAGCATCATCAGCACAAAAAAAAAAGTTATAGTCCTGAGAATAAAGCGATGCAAAAATAATTATTTTTTCTATAAAATAGTTTTTATCGTATAAAAGCGCCAAAACATAAAAAAATTATATAAATGAGGTCTCGCTGTAATCGTACTGACCCGAAGAATAAAACTGCTTTATCAATTTTACCAAACGCGGAACGGTATAAATGCCTCCCCCAAAAGAAATTCATGAATAGCTGGTTTTTGGTCATTCTGCCTCGCAAAAATCGGAATAAAAAGCGATCAAAAAATGTAACATGCCCGAAAATGTTATCAATAAAAACGTCAACTCGTCCCGCAAAAAACAAGACCTCACATGACTCTGTGAACCAAAATATGGAAAAATTATAGCTCTCAAAATGTGGTAACGCAAAAAATATTTTTTGCAATAAAAAGCGTCTTTCAGTGTGTGACGGCTGCCAATCATAAAAATCCGCTAAAAAACCCGCTATAAAAGTAAATCAAACCCCCCTTCATCACCCCCTTAGTTAGGGAAAAATTAAAAAAATGTATTTATTTCCATTTTTCCATTAGGGCTAGGGTTAGGGCTAGGGCTAGGGCTAGGGTTAGGGTTTGGGCTAGGGCTAGGGTTAGGGCTAGGGTTAGGGCTAGGGTTAGGGCTAGGGTTAGGGTTAGGGCTAGGGTTAGGGCTAGGGTTAGGGCTAGGGTTAGGGTTAGGGCTAGGTTTAGGGCTATGGTTAGGGCTATGGTTAGGGCTAGGGTTAAGGCTACAGTTAGGGTTGGGGCTAAAGTTAGGGTTAGGGCTATGGTTAGGGCTAGGGTTAGGGCTACAGTTTGGGTTAGGGCTAAAGTTAGGGTTGGGGCTAGGGTTAAGGCTACAGTTAGGGTTGGGGCTAAAGTTACGGTTAGGGTTTAGATTACATTTACAGTTGGGAATAGGGTTGGGATTAGGGTTAGGTGTGTGTCAGGGTTAGAGGTGTGGTTAGGGTTACTGTTGGGATTAGGGTTAGGGGTGTGTTTTGGATTAGGGTTTCAGTTATAATTGGGGGGTTTCCACTGTTTAGGCACATCAGGGGCTCTCCAAATGCGACATGGCGTCCGATCTCAATTCCAGCCAATTCTGCGTTGAAAAAGTACAGTGCTCCTTCCCTTCCGAGCTCTCCCGTGTGCCCAAACAGGGGTTTACTCCAACATATGGGGTATCAGTGTACTCAGGACAAATAGGACAACAACGTTTGGGGTCCAATTTCTCCTGTTACCCTTGGGAAAATACAAAACTGGGGGCTAAAAAATAATTTTTGTGGGAAAAAAAAGATTTTTTATTTTCACGGCTCTGCGTTATAAACTGTAGTGAAACACTTGGGGGTTCAAAGTTCTCACAGCACATCTAGATAAGTTCCACGGGGGTCTAGTTTCCAATATGGGGTCTCTTGTGGGGGATTTCTACTGTTTGGGTACATTAGGGGTTCTGCAAACGCAATGTGACGCCTGCAGACCATTCCATCTAAGTCTGCATTCCAAATGGCACTCCTTCCCTTCCGAGCCCTCCCATGCGCCCAAACGGTGGTTCCCCCCAACATATGGGGTATCAGCGTACTCAGGACAAATTGGACAACAACTTTTGGGGTCAAATTTCTCCTCTTACCCTCGGGAAAATACAAAACTGGGGGCTAAAAAATAATTTTTGGGGGAAAGATTTTTTTTTTCAATTCTCACGGCTCTGCGTTACAAACTGTAGTGAAACACTTGGGGGTTCAAAGCTCTCACAACACATCTAGATGAGTTCCTTAGGGGGTCTAGTTTCCAAAATGGTGTCACTTGTGGGGGGTTTCTACTGTTTCGGTACATTAGGGGCTCTGCAAATGCAATGTGACACCTGCAGACCATTCCATCTAAGCCTGCATTCCAAATGGAGCTCCTTCCCTTCCGAGCCCTCCCATGCGCCCAAACAGTGGTTCCCCCCCCACATATGGGGTATCAGCGCACTCAGAACAAATTGGACAACAAATTTTGGGGTCCAATTTCTCCTGTTACCCTCGGGAAAATACAAAACTGGGGGCTAAAAAATAATTTTTGTGGGAAAAAATTTTTGTTTTATTTTTACGGCTCTCCATTATAAACTTCTGTGAAGCCCTTGGTGTGTCAAAGTGCTCACCACACATGTAGATAAGTTCCTTAGGGGGTCTACTTTCCAAAATGGTGTCACTTGTGGGGGTTTTCTACTGTTTAGGTACATTAGGGGCTCGGCAAACGCAATGTGACACCTGAAGACCATTCCATCTAAGTCTGCATTCAAATGGCACTCCTTCCCTTCCGAACCCTCCCATGCGCCCAAATAGGTTCCCCCCACATATGGTGTATCATCGCACTCAGGACAAATTGGGCAACAAATTTTGGAGTCCACTTTCTCCTGTTACCCTCGGGAAAATACAAAACTGGGGGCTAAAAAAATAATTTTTGTGGGAAAAAGTTTTTGTTTTATTTTTACGGCTCTGCATTATAAACTTCTGTGAAGCACTTGGTGGGTCAAAGTGCTCACCACACATCTAGATAAGTTCCTTAGGGGGTCTACTTTCCAAAATGGTGTCACTTGTGGGGGGTTTCAATGTTTAGGCACATCAGTGGCTCTCCAAACGCAACATGGCGTCCCATCTCAATTTCTGTCAATTTTGCATTGAAAAGTCAAACGGCGCTCCTTCCCTTCCGAGCTCTCCCATCCGCCCAAACAGTGGTTTACCCCCACATATGGGCTATCAGCGTACTCAGGACAAATTGTACAACAACTTTTGGGGTCCAATTTCTTCTCTTACCCTTGGGAAAATAAAAAATTGGGGCGGAAAGTTAATTTTTGTGAAAAAATATGATTTTTTATTTTCACGGTTCTACATTATAAACTTCTGTGAAGCACTTGGTGTGTCAAAGTGCTCACCACACATCTAGATAAGTTCCTTAAGGGGTCTACTTTCCAAAATGATGTCACTTGTGAGGGGTTTCAATGTTTAGGCACATCAGGGGCTCTCCAAACGAAACATGGCGTCCCATCTCAATTCCAGTCAATTTTGCATTGAAAAGTCAAATGGCGCTCCTTCGCTTCCGAGCTCTGCCATGCGCCCAAACAGTGGTTTACCCCCACAAGTGGGGTATTGTCGTGCTCAGGACAAATTGTACAACAATGTTTGGGGTCTATTTTCTCCTGTTACCCTTGGTAAAATAAAACAAATTGGAGCTGAATTAAATTTTTTGTGAAAAAAAGTTAAATGTTCATTTTTATTTAAACATTCAAAAAATTCCTGTGAATCACCAGAAGGGTTAATAAACTTCTTGAATATGGTTTTGAGCACCTTGAGGGGTGTAGTTTTTAGAATGGTGTCACACTTGGGTATTTTCTATCATATAGACCCCTCAAAATGACTTCAAATGAGATGTGGTCCCTAAAATAAAATGGTGTTGTAGAAATGAGAAATTGCTGGTCAACTTTTAACCCTTATAACTCCCTAACAAAAAAAAATTTTGGTTCCAAAATTGTGCTGATGTAAAGTAGACATGTGGGAAATGTTACTTATTAAGTATTTTGTGTGACATATCTCTGTGATTTAATTGCATAAAAATTCAAAGTTGGAAAATTGCGAAATTTTCATAATTTTCGCCACATTTCCATTTTTTTCACAAATAAACGCAGGTACTATCAAAGAATTTTTACCATTGTTATGAAGTACAATATGTCACGAGAAAACAATGTCAGAATCGCTGGGATCCGTTGAAGCGTTCCAGAGTTATAACCTCACAAAGGGACAGTGGTCAGAATTGTAAAAATTGGCCCGGTCATTAACGTGCAAACCACCCTTGGGGGTAAAGGGGTTAACCCCCAAGGGTGGTTTGCACGTTAAAGGGAACCTGTCACCTGAATTTGGTGAGACTGGTTTTGGGTCATATGGGCGGAGTTTTCGGGTGTTCGTTTCACCCTTTCCTTACCCGCTGGCTGCATGCTGGCTGCAATATTGGATTGAAGTTCATTCTCTGTCCTCCATAGTACACACCTGCACAAGGCAAGATTGCTTTGCGCAGGCGTGTGCTATGGAGGACAGAGAATGAACTTCAATCCAATATTGCAGCCAGCATGCAGCCAGCGGGTAAGGAAAGGGTGAATCAAACACCCAAAAACTCCGCCCATATGACCCAAAACCAGTCCCGCCAAATTCAGGTGACAGAGTCCCTTTAATGACCGGGCCAATTTTTACAATTCTGACCACTGTCCCTTTGTGAAGTTATAACTCTGGAACGCTTCAACGGATCCCAGCGATTCTGACATTGTTTTCTCGTGACATATTGTACTTCATAACAATGGTAAAAATTCTTTGATAGTACCTGCGTTTATTTGTGAAAAAAATGGAAATGTGGCGAAAATTATGAAAATTTCGCAATTTTCCAACTTTGAATTTTTATGCAATTAAATCACAGAGATATGTCACACAAAATACTTAATAAGTAACATTTCCCACATGTCTACTTTACATCAACACAATTTTGGAACCAACATTTTTTTTTGTTAGGGAGTTGTAAGGGTTAAAAGTTGACCAGCAATTTCTCATTTCTACAACACCATTTTATTTTAGGGACCACATCTCATTTGAAGTCATTTTGAGGGGTCTATATGATAGAAAATACCCAAGTGTGACACCATTCTAAAAACTACACCCCTCAAGGTGCTCAAAACCATATTCAAGAAGTTTATTATCCCTTCTGGTGCTTCACAGGAATTTTTTGAATGTTTAAATAAAAATGAACATTTAACTTTTTTTCACAAAAAATTTAATTCAGCTCCAATTTGTTTTATTTTACCAAGGGTAACAGGAGAAAATGGACCCCAAACATTGTTGTACAATTTGTCCTGAGTATGCCCATACCCCACATGTGGGGGTAAACCACTGTTTGGGCGCATGGCAGAGCTCGGAAGCGAAGGAGTGCCATTTGACTTTTCAATGCAAAATTGACTGGAATTGAGATGGGACGCCATGTTGCGTTTGAAGAGCCACTGATGTGCCTAAACATTGAAACCCCCCACAAGTGACACCATTTTGGAAAGTAGACCCCCTAAGGAACTTATCTAGAGGTGTGGTGAGCACTTTGACCCACCAAGTGCTTCACAGAAGTTTATAATGTAGAACCGTAAAAATAAAAAATCATATTTTTTCACAAAAATTATCTTTTCGCCCCCAATTTTTTATTTTGTCAAGGGTAAGAGAAGAAATTGGACCCCAAAAGTTGTTGTACAATTTGTCCTGAGTACGCTGATATCCCATATGTGGGGGTAAACCACTGTTTGGGCGGATGGGAGAGCTCGGAAGGGAAGGAGCGCCGTTTGACTTTTCAAAGCAAAATTGACAGGAATTGAGATAGAACGCCATGTTGCGTTTGAAGAGCCACTGATGTGCCTAAACATTGAAACCCCCCACAAATGACACCATTTTGGAAAGTAGACCCCCTAAGGAACTTATCTAGAGGTGTGGTGAGCACTTTGACCCACCAAGTGCTTCACAGAAGTTTATAATGTAGAACCGTAAAAATAAAAAATCATAGTTTTTCACAAAAATTATCTTTTCGCCCCCAATTTTTTATTTTGTCAAGGGTAAGAGAAGAAATTGGACCCCAAAAGTTGTTGTACAATTTGTCCTGAGTACGCTGATACCCCATATGTGGGGGTAAACCACTGTTTGGGCGGATGGGAGAGCTCGGAAGGGAAGGAGCGCCGTTTGACTTTTCAAAGCAAAATTGACAGGAATTGAGATAGAACGCCATGTTGCGTTTGAAGAGCCACTGATGTGCCTAAACATTGAAACCCCCCACAAATGACACCATTTTGGAAAGTAGACCCCCTAAGGAACTTATCTAGAGGTGTGGTGAGCACTTTGACCCACCAAGTGCTTCACAAAAGTTTATAATGCAGAGCCGTAAAAATAAAGCAAAATTTTTTTCCCACAAAAATTATTTTTTTAGCCCCCAGTTTTGTATTTTCCTGAGGGTAACAGGAGAAATTGGACCCCAAAATTTGTTGCCCAATTTGTCCTGAGTGCGATGATACACCATATGTGAGGGGGAACCACTGTTTGGGCACATGGGAGGGCTTAGAAGGGAAGGAGTGCCATTTGAATGCAGACTTAGATGGAATGGTCTGCAGGTGTCACATTGCGTTTGCAGAGCCCCTAATGTACCTAAACAGTAGAAAACCCCCACAAGTGACACCATTTTGGAAAGTAGACCCCCTTAGGAACTTATCTAGATGTGTGCTGAGCGCTTTGACCCACCAAGGGCTTCACAGAAGTTTATAATGGAGAGCCGTAAAAATAAAACAAAAATTTTTTCCCACAAAAATTATTTTTTAGCCCCCAGTTTTGTATTTTCCCGAGGGTAACAGGAGAAATTCGACCCCACAATTTGTTGTCCAATTTGTCCTGAGTGCGCTGATACCCCATATGTGGGGGGGAACCACTGTTTGGGCGCATGGGAGGGCTCGGAAGGGAAGGAGCTCCATTTGGAATGAGGACTTAGATGGAATGGTCTGCAGGTGTCACATTGCATTTGCAGAGCCCCTAATGTACCTAAACAGTAGAAACCTCCCACAAGTGACACCATTTTGGAAACTAGACCCCCTAAGGAACTCATCTAGATGTGTTGTGATAGCTTTGAACCCCCAAGTGTTTCACTACAGTTTGTAACGCAGAGCCGTGAAAATTAAAAAAAAAAATCTTTCCCCCCAAAATTATTTTTTAGCCCCCAGTTTTGTATTTTCCCGAGGGTAAGAGGAGAAATTCAACCCCAAAAGTTGTTGTCCAATTTGTCCTGAGTACGCTGATACCCCGTATGTTGGGAGAAACCACCGTTTGAGCGCATGGCAGAGCTCGGAAGGAAAGGAGCGCCATTTGGAATGCAGACTTAGATGGAATGGTCTGCAGACGTCACATTGCATTTGCAGAACCCCTAATGTACCTAAACAGTAGAAACCCCCCACAAGTGACCCCATATTGGAAACTAGACCCCCCAGGGAACTAATCTAGATGTGTTGTGAGAACTTTGAACCCCCAAGTGTTTCACTACAGTTTATAACGCAGAGCCGTGAAAATAAAAAATCTTTTTTTTCCCACAAAAAATATGTTTTAGCCCCGAGTTTTGTATTTTCCCAAGGGTAACAGGAGAAATTGGACCCCAAAAGTTGTTGTCCTATTTGTCCTGAGTACGCTGATACCCCATATGTTGGGGTAAACCCCTGTTTGGGCACACGGGAGAGCTCGGAAGGGAAGAACCACTGTTTTACTTTTTCAACGCAGAATTGGCTGGAATTGAGATCGGACGCCATATCGCGTTTGGAGAGCCCCTGATTTGTCTAAACAGTGGAAACCCCCCAATTATAACTGAAACCCTAATCCAAACACACCCCTAACCCTAATCCCAACAGTAACCCTAACCACACTTCTAACCCAGACACACCCCTTACCCTAATCCCAAACCTATTCCCAACTGTAAATGTAATCTAAACCCTAACTGTGACTTTAGCCCCAACCCAAACTGTAGCCCTAGCCCTAACCCTAACCCTAACCCTAATCCTAACCCTAGCCCTAACCCTAGCCCTAACCCTAGCCCTAACCCTAATCCTAACCCTAGCCCTAACCCTAGCCCTAACCCTAACCCTAATCCTAACCCTAGCCCTAACCCTAGCCCTAACCCTAGCCCTAACCCTAACCCTAGCCCTAACCCTAGCCCTAACCCTAGCCCTAACCCTAGCCCTAACCCTAGCCCTAGCCCTAATGGGAAATTGGAAATAAATACATTTTTTTAATTTTTCCCTAACTAAGGGGGTGATGAAGGGGGGTTTGATTTACTTTTATAGCGGGTTTTTTAGCGGATTTTTATGATTGGCAGCCGTCACACACTGAAAGACGCTTTTTATTGTAAAAAATATTTTTTGCGTTACCACATTTTGAGAGCTATAATTTTTCTATATTTTGGTCCACAGAGTCATGTGAGGACTTGTTTTTTGCGGGACGAGTTGACGTTTTTATTGGTAACATTTTCGGGCACGTGACATTTTTTGATCGCTTTTTATTCCGATTTTTGTGAGGCAGAATGACCAAAAACCAGCTATTCATGAATTTCTTTTGGGGGAGGCGTTTATACCGTTCCGCGTTTGGTAAAATTGATAAAGCAGTTTTATTCTTCGGGTCAGTACGATTACAGCGACACCTCATTTATATCATTTTTTTATGTTTTGGCGCTTTTATACGATAAAAACTATTTTATAGAAAAAATAATTATTTTGGCATCGCTTTATTCTCAGGACTATAACTTTTTTATTTTTTTGCTGATGATGCTGTATGGGGGCTCGTTTTTTGCGGGACAAGATGTCGTTTTCAGCGGTACCATGGTTATTTATATCTGTCTTTTTGATCGCGTGTTATTCCACTTTTTGTTCGGCGGTATGATAATAAAGCGTTGTTTTTTGCCTCGTTTTTTTTTTTTTTTTCTTACGGTGTTTACTGAAGGGGTTAACTAGTGGGCCAGTTTTATAGGTCGGGCCGTTACGGACGCGGCGATACTAAATATGTGTACTTTTATTGTTTTGTTTTTTTTATTTAGATAAAGAAATGTATTTATGGGAATAATATATATATTTTTTTTTCATTATTTTGGAATATTTTTTTTTATTTTTTTTTACACGTTTGAAAATTTTTTTTTTTACTTTTTTACTTTGTCCCAGGGGGGGACATCACAGATCAGTGATCTGACAGTTTGCACAGCACTCTGTCAGATCACTGATCTGACATGCAGCGCTGCAGGCTTCACAGTGCCTGCTCTGAGCAGGCTCTGTGAAGCCACCTCCCTCCCTGCAGGACCCGGATCCGCGGCCATCTTGGATCCGGGGCTCGAGCAGGGAGGGAGGGAGGTAAGACCCTCGCAGCAACGCGATCACATCGCGTTGCTGCGGGGGGCTCAGGGAAGCCCGCAGGGAGCCCCCTCCCTGCGCGGTGCTTCCCTGCACCGCCGGCACATCGCGATCATCTTTGATCGCGGTGTGCCAGGGGTTAATGTGCCGGGGGCGGTCCGTGACCGCTCCTGGCACATAGTGCCGGATGTCAGCTGCGATAGGCAGCTGACACCCGGCCGCGATCGGCGGCGCTCCCCCCGTGAGCGCCGCCGATCGCGCTGGACGTACTATCCCGTCCATGGTCATAGGGGCCCACCCCACATGGACGGGATAGTACGTCCGATGTCAGAAAGGGGTTAAAGGGAATCTGTCACCAGGTTTTTGCTACCTCATCTGAGAGCAGCATAATTTAGGGGCAGACCCCTCGTTTCCGGCAATGTGTCCCTTACTGATCTGGTTGCTGTCGTTTTGATAAAATCACTGCGGACTTTTGTAGCCAAAACCAGGAGATCAAAATATCAAAAAAGAATATTAATTCCATGGTCATAATTATCTTCCCTTTTTACAAACCTGCTTATCTTACTCACTTATTTAGCGCCATTAATTCCTCAGCGCTTTACAGACATCATCATCGCTGTCCCCATTGGGGCTCACAGTCTACATTCCCTATCAGTATGTCTTTGGAGTGTGGGAGGAAACCGGAGGAAACCTACACAAACACGGGGAGAACATAGACTCCTTTCAGATGTTGTCCAAGGTGAGATTTGAACCCAGGACCCCAGTGCTACATACAGTTATATGAAAAAGTTTGGGCACCCCTATTAATCTTAAGCTTAATGTTTTATAAAAATAGTTTTTTTTGCAACAGCTATTTCAGTTTCATATATCTAATAACTGTTGTACACAGTAATGTTTCTGCCTTGAAATGAGGTTTATTGTACTAACAGAAAATGTGCAATCTGCATTCAAACAAAATTTGACAGGTGCATAAGTATGGGCACCTCACCAGAAAAGTGACATTAATATTTAGTAAAGCCTCCTTTTGCAAAAATAACAGCCTCTAGTCGCTTCCTGTAGCTTTTAATGAGTTCCTGGATCCTGGATGAAGGTATTTTTGACCATTCCTCTTTACAAAACAATTCCAGTTCAGATAAGTTCGATGGTCGCCGAGCATAGACAGCCCTCTTCAAATGGAAAAAAATAGATGGCTGACAGCACTCACAGACTAGAGCGCCCGTCCAAGTCCAGGGAACCTTCCAGGACCATCAAAGATTCAAGCAATAAAGTAACAGCGCTCCATCCAGGTGTATAATCCAAAAAGGTAAATTTATTCAGCCATATAACAGCTGTTATATGGCTGAATAAATTTACCTTTTTGGATTATACACCTGGATGGAGCGCTGTTACTTTATTTCTTAGCCCTCTTCAAATGATCCCACAGATGTTCAATGATATTCAGGTCTGGGGACTGGGATGGCCATTCCAGAACAGTGTAATTGTTCCTCTGCATGAATGCCTGAGTAGATTTGGAGCGGTGTTTTGGATCATTGTCTTGCTGAAAGATCCATCCCCTGCGTATCTTCAACTTTGTCACTGATTCATGAACATTATTGTCAAGAATCTGCTGATACTGAGAGGAATCCATGCGTCCCTCAACTTTAACAAGATTCCCTGTGCCGGCATTGGCCACACAGCCCCAAAGCATGATGGAACCTCCACAAAATTTTACAGTGGGTAGCAAATGTTTTTCTTGGAATGCTGTGTTTTTTGGCCGCCATGCATAACGCCTTTTTGTATGACCAAACAACTCAATCTTGTTTCATCAGTCCACAGGACCTTCTTCCCAAAAGGAATTGGCTTCTCCAAATGTGCTTTTGCATTCCTCAGCCGACTCTGTTTGTGGCGTGCTTGCAGAAATGGCTTCTTTCGCATCACTCTCCCATACAGCTTCTCCTTGTGCAAAGTGCGTTGTATAGTTGACTGATGCACAGTGACATCATCTGCAGCAAGTTGATGCTGCATCTCTCTGGAGGTGGTCTGAGGATTGTCCTTGACTGATCTCACCATTCTTCTGCCTTTCTGATGTTTTTCTTGGCCTGCCACTTCTGGCCTTAACAAGAACTGTACCTGTGTTCTTCCATTTCCTTACTATGTTCCTCACAGTGGAAATTGACAGGTTAAATCTCTGAGACAGCTTTTTGTATCCTTCCCCTGAACAACTATGTTGAATAATCTTTGTTTTCAGATCATTAGACAGTTGTTTTGAGGAGCCCATGATGCCACTCTTCAGAGGAAATTCAAACAGGAGAACAACTTGCAAGTGGCCACTTTAAGTAGCTTATCTCATGATTGCATACACCTGGCTATGAAGTTCAAAGCTCAATGAAGTTAGAAAACCAAAAAAAGTGCTTTAGTAAGTCAGTAAAAAGTAGGAAGAAGTATTTAAAACAAGAAAATGATAAGGGTGCCCATACTTATGCACCTGTCAAATTTTGTTTGAATGCACATTTTCTGTTAGTACAATAAACCTCATTTCAAGACAGAAACATTACTGTGTCCAACAGTTATTAGATATATGAAACTGAAATAGCTGTTGCAAAAAAAGCAAATTTTTATAAAATATTAAGCTTAAGATTAATAGGGGTGCCCAAACTTTTTCATATAACTGTAGCTACGGTGGTACACCCTTTATGGTCTACTCCAACCTTTGGCTAAAATGCTCTTGAAAAATACCTACATAATGTAATAACTGTATGACAATCCTTCGATATTATTTCAAAACAATTTTTTTTTGGTGATCACTTTGTATTCCAATTCATACTGCACCCACACACACAAATGATACACCATTTGAAAAGTAAACTTGCCCCCTTCAGCAAGAAAATAGCCAAACAAACCACACATCCATGATGTGATCACAAAATACACTTTAAACATTAATTTTCATAAACCTGCAGTAAGGAAAAATGACCTGCAGGTGGCACCACACTACCCCAAAGCATACTACCACAAAGCTGAAACAAATCCTAGCATTTGCTTTGGGGGCTTTCCAGCTTACCGAACTCCTTGCCCAGCCGATTTCAGGCATACTACCACAAAGCTGAAACAAATCCTAGCATTTGCTTTGGGGGCTTTCCAGCTTACCGAACTCCTTGCCCAGCCGATTTCAGGCAGGTACATATAAAATTATAAAAATATATATTTGCTACATATGTGGAAGTAGAATAAAAGTAAAACTTTACCTGTTTAAGACTTCAGCTTTAAAACTGAAGATATAAATGAATGCAGCCTAAAAGGGACCGGACAGGTTCTGAACCATCAGATTTTCCGTATTATTGGATAGTCATTGAAAAGTCTATCTTCCTTCTAAGGTTGCATTGCATTGCATTAACATAACTCAGACTGTACATTATTTCCTGATGGGAGAGACTGGTGGAAACAACCTTGCAAAAATTAAAAAAAAAATCCAACCATAGGGAATAAAGAGGTAAAATAATCTACAGATATTACTTTTTTTTAAAGGGATATTCCCAATTATTATACAATGTTGTAAATACGCTCAGTTATGGGGTCAATTCTCCTTCATCATTTTTACTGTCAAAGTGGCACTGCTGTACAGGGAGCTGCTCCGTTCACATACATAGGGCTGTGTTGCACTTCCCTACACTGCAGATAGATGGCAGTGCTGCCGTGGAGGGGAAAAAAATGCTGCTGCCCCTGTTCTTTTGCAAGAACACTTTTGATCAGTAAGTAAAATACCATTATGTTTAACTAGATGGTGGCCCGATTCTAACGCATTGGGTATTCTAGAATATGTATGTAGTTTATTTATGAAGTTTTCAGAATAATGCAATTTATAGAAAAGATCCGGCCGGCAGTGACTAATTAGCGAAGCGTGGTTCAAATTCCGTGCCAATTCGCGGGCGGACTGCGACTGTCGCTGATTGTTCGTGGCCGGGCAGGACCAATCAGTGAAGCTAGGGCTGGCTCCAGGTTTCTGAGGGCCCCAGGTGAAAGAGTATCAGTGGGCCCCCCTCTTTAACACATACCACGATTCATGATGCACAGATACAGCAGAGAAATATAGCACAGCCAAGTAGCGTATAACACAGCCCACGTAGTATATAACACAGCCCATGTAGTATATAGCACTGCCCACGTAGTATATAACACAGTCACATAGTATATAACACAGCCACGTAGTATATTGCTCAGCCACGTAGTTTATAGCACAGTCACGTAGTATATAGCACAGACAAGTAGTATATTACCTAGCCACGTAGTATATTGCCCAGCCACGTAGTATATTGCCCAGCCACGTAGTATATTGCCCAGCCACGTAGTATATTGCCCAGCGATGTAGTATATTGCCCAGCCACGTAGTATATAGCACAGAAATGTTGTATATAGCACAGACACGTAGTATATTGCTCATCCATGTAATATATTGTACAGCCACATAGTATATTGCACAGCCACGTAATATATTGCACAGCCACGTAGTATATAGCACAGCCATGTGGTATATAGCACAGAGACGTAGTATATAACACAGCCCATGCAGTATCTAACACAGCCCAAGTAGTATATAGCAATGTGGGCACCATATCCCTGTTAAAAAAATAATTAAAATAAAAAATAGTTATATACTCACCTTTCGTCGGCCCCTGGATCCAGCCCAGACATTTACCGATGCTCCTTGCGACGCTCCGGTCCAAAGAGTGCATTGCGGTCTCGCGAGATGATGATATAGCGGTCTCACGAGACCGCTACGTCATCATCTCGCGAGACCGCAATGCATGGACCGGACCGTCACAAGGAGCGGGAAAGGCCTGGGCTGGATCCGGGAGTCGACAGAAGGTGAGTATATAATGATTTTTTTTTATTTTTTTTATTTTAACATTAGATCTTTTTACTATTGATGCTGCATAGGCAGTGTAATAGTATGCAGGTACTGAGTATGTCACCACGGAACAGACAGACCAGCAGTGGAGGGGTTTAATAACAGGAATAAGGTTCTCCTCGCAGGGAGGAAGCAATAGAAAATAACTAGCAATAAAACAGTGCAAAAATATGGGAATCAAACAGTGTAACAGAATTAAGCAGGATTTTCTTGAGAAAAGAACACTTATCAGTCTGATGAGGACTTGCTTGAAGGGTCGTCTTCTCCAACGTAGGTGCCGAGAAACAGCGGCACTTGTCGTCCCTCTGTTGTCTGTGGGCTGAGTAGTCTCTAGGAGCCCGCTGCCTGGGGTTTCGGTGGTTAATGTGATATGCACAGGCTCTGAGTCTTTAGCTTTTACAGCACAGCAGGAATCAGGGGCTCTGCACTGTTAAGTCTCTGTACCAGGAATCAGGGGCTCTGCGCTGTTAAGTCTCTCACCAGGAATCACAGTCTCTGTACTGATACCGCGGGTACCAGGGGGTCGCAGTCTCTACACGGGCCAATGTCTCTACACGGGTCTCAAAGCACCCTTCACCAGTCACAGCAGAGTCTGCTTTCAGGTACTCACAAGATGCAGTCTTTTTGGGCAATCTCCCTGTACTTGTCCTCTGACCAGTAGCTCTCTCTCTCTCTCTCCCAGAGCGCAGCTGCATCCTGCTCTGACCGCTGCTCTGTCCCTTGCGTGCGTGCCTTTCCCACTCTCTGCCTGGCTTTCTTCCTGTACCAGTCTCTAAGTCTGTCCCCTGGGGAACCTGCAGCACAGATCAATGGTTCCAGGCACAGAGCCGAGAAGGTAACCGCCCCCAGACTCTCCTTGTGCTTCACCTCCTTACAGGCAGCATCAATAGTAAAAAGTTGGTCACACAGGGTTAATAGCAGCGTTAACGGAGTGCGTTACACCGCGTCATAACGCGGCCATTAACGCTGCCATTAACCCTGTGTGAGCGCTGACTGGAGGGGAGTATAAAGCGGGCACTGACGGCAGGGGAGTAGGGAGCGGCCATTTCACGGCCACACTGTGCCCGTCGCTGATTGGTCGTGGCCGTTTGACCGCGACCAATCAGCGACTTGGGATTTCCGTTACAGACAGACAGACAAATGGAAGTGACCCTTGGACAATTATATAGTAGATGTTGGGGGATCTCCTTTAGGCTGGTGAAGCACCCCCAGACGCAGGGCCGCGGGGTACTCGGTACCGGTCCTCTCTGTCTCGGTTCTAGGGTTGTCACGGTGGCTGGACCCGGTCCGTGACCCTGCTAAGGGGCGTCCAATGAAAGTTGATGCAAGTTTGTCAAGGTTTCGTGACGCCACCTGTGGTATTCGGTCAGGGTGACCGACGCTGCTTGGGGCCCACTGGGGTGGTGTTATGGCAGCTAGATGGTATACCTTCCCACAGGTGAAGTGTATCCCCAGGGCTTCCCAGTAGTGTAGGTGGCGATGGTGTGAGGTGCAGTCAATAACGAGGACACAGGGTTGCAGTCTCTTTACCTTTTACTGAAGACTTCGGGATCCGCAATCCAGAGCACTGCTTACAGGGCTGGCTGAGACCGGCCGGTCCGAAGGCACATCTAGAGTTCCCTTTGCAGGTGGAAATCGTTGCCTACCAACTAGCGCCTGTGTGTTGTAGTCCTTCCCTGCTGAGCACCACGGGATAGTCCTCACAACTCTCATATCAGTTCTTTCTCTTCTCCATCCCCCAAGTTTATCTGGCTAGGACGCACCCATATGATGGGTAGGCTCGGAGCTTTTCTGGGACCCTAGAGACGCCCCTCTCCACGTTTGCCCCCTATGTCTGCTTAGGTGATTTAAGGTAGACAGCCAACCTGTAATCAACTGTCCTGCCGCTGTTTGAAGTAATGCTTGGAGTCAGTTACTTCCTCGGCGTTCCGGCCACCGGCTACGCGCCTCAGTAGGATGTTGCCGGGGCACGACTCCTACTGGTTCTATCCCCTTGTGCTGTGATCTCGTTTCTCACTTCTCCACAATATACTTCGCTTCGTGTCCTTTCTTAGGATGCCACCGCAGGGTAGTGCAGGTGCGGCTCCGTCACGTTCTGTCCTTTCTGCTAGGTACCTGCCAGGAACCCACCCCTGACAGGTCCTCCCTGGAGCTCTCCCAGGTTGCTTTCTCACCTAACTTCCTATCCAACCCCCAGTTTTACCAGAGTGTGAGGAGTGGCCTAATACATAGTGCCTTTTGCTCCCCCAGGTGGCCGGAGTATGAAGTGTAATGTCTGACTGTGATACCTGGTCAGGTGAACTCCTTTAGTGCAATCAGACATAACATCACTCCCCTTAGTGGCAGAGCAACATTACTGCAACGACCAGGACTCTGGGGCGCTGCACTGGAATCACACACAGTGTATAAAAAAATAGTTCTATTTACACGGACGAGTATCGCAGGAATGTTCCCTGAACAGTGATCCGTATGTCATCCGTGTGCAGTGCAAGGATGTGATTTTCTCCCATGTAAGCCTCCGTGTGACATCCGTATGGCGATATTTTCTCACCGGCTTGCAATATGAACATATAATGGATCCATGGGCTCAAATATTCGTGAAAACATATATATATATATATATATAGTATATAGTATATATGTCAGTGAGCAGGGCTGTACTGGCCATCGGGTAGTTCTGACAAATGCCAGAAGGGCCGGTGCCAGTAGTTGTCCACTGCACAATGTGCCGTTGTCAGCGGACTAGCGCCGACTCGCCCTCCCGCGAGCGCCGCCGCATTCAACTATACCGGCATCTATGACTCCGGTACAGTTCAATGCAATGATGGAGGAGAGAGCGTCTAACGACGCTCCCTCTCCCATCATTCCCCACTCTGCCTTTGACACTGCGGGTGCGCGATGACATCATCGCACACTCACTGTGTGCCAGGCAGTGCAGCGGCAGCGACCGAGACAGGAGCAGGGAGCAGGCAGCGCGGAGAGGTGAGGAGAGTGTTTTTTTTAACTGGACTGTGGGGCCATTCTCAGGGGGGTGGGGTGGGGTTTTATGATCTGGTGGTTTAGGAGCAACATGCGACGAGCTCTGAAGGAAGTGGTACCTGTACTGACCGCAGTCCCTAAGCTTAACACAACACTAGAAGTAGCCGTAGACACTCCCTAGGCACCTCGTCACAGCCTGAGAACTAACTACCCCTAAAGATAGAAACAGGAAAACTATCTTGCCTCAGAGAAAATCCCCAAAGGATAGAAAGCCCCCCACAAGTAATGACTGTGAGTGGAGAGGGAAAAGACATACACAGAATGAAACCAGGATGAGCACAGGAGGCCAGTCTAGCTAGATAGATAAGCCAGGATGGAATACTGTGCGGTCAGTATAAAACACTACAAAATATCCACACAGAGTTTACAAAAATCTCCACACCTGACTAAAGATGTGGAGGGTAAATCTGCTTCCCAGAGCTTCCAGCTACACAGAATTAATTCGTACTGACAAGCTGGACAAACAAAGAAAGCACAGAACGGATAAGTCCACAACCTGTGGACAGAAAAGAGCAAGCAAGGACTTAGCTTTGCTGAACTGGTCAGGATAACAGGGAAATCCAAAGAGATGTGAATCCAACCAGGAACCATTGACAAGTGGCACAAGTTGAAGGAAAGAGCCAGGCTAAATAGCCGAGCAGAATAGACAATCAGTGGAAGCAGCTGCTGACTGTTAAATCCAAGGAGCAGCCATACCACTTACAACCACCGGAGGGAACCCAAGAGCGGAATTCACAACAGTGGGGAGGCTGTGCAGTATACTACTACGTGGGCTGTGTGTGCATAATACTACTACCTGCACTGTGTGGGCTGTGTGTGCTGTATACTACTGTGTGTGCTGTGTACTACTACATGGCCTGTGTGTGCAGTATACTACTACGTGGGCTGTATGTGCATAATACTACTACCTAGGCTGTGTGTGTGCTGTATACTACTGTGTGTGCTGTGTACTACTACGTGGGCTGTGTGTGCAGTATACTACTACGTGGGCTGTGTGTACATAATACTACTACCTGGGCTGTGTGGGCTGTATACTACTGTGTGTGCTGTATACTACTACGTGGGCTGTGTGTGCAGTATACAATACTACTACGTGGGCTGTGTGTGCATAATACTACTACCTGGGCTGTGTGGGCTGTGTGTGCTGTATACTACTGTGTGTGCTGTATACTACTACGTGGGCTGTGTGTGCTGTATACTACTACGTGGGCTGTGTGGGCTGTGTGTGCTGTATACTACTGTGTGGGCTGTGTGTGCTGTATATTGCTGTGTGGGCTGTGTATGCTGTATACTACTGTGTGGGCTGTGTGTGCTGTATATTACTGTGTTGGCTGTGTGTGCTGTATACTACTGTGTGGGCTGTGTGTGCTGTATACTACTATGTGAGCTGTGGGGGGCTACATTATATATTATGGGGAAGTGGGCTGTATTACAGTATATTCTATAGGGGGCTACATTATATTCTATGGGGGGCTGTATTAGATTTTATGAGGGATGATTGCATCATACTCTTTGATGGGGCTGCATTATACTGTATTCTATGGGGAGGTGGGCTGTATTGTAATCTATTTGGGGCTACATTATATTCTATGGGGGGTGTATTATATTTATATTCTATGAGGGGTGATTGCATCATACTCAATGAGGGGGCTGCATTAAACTGACATTAAACTGAGGGGGGCTGCATTATATTCTATGGGGGTTACATTATACTCTGTGGGGTGGTTGCATTATACTCTGTGTGGTGGTTGCATTATACTCTGTGGGGTGGTGGCTGCATTATACTATGTGGGCTGCATTATACTGTATTGAGGACTATGGGGAATACGTTATACTATATGAAGAACTATGGGGTGCATTATACTATGGGAAGTGAATTGTACTACATGGATGACTATGGCGGTGCATCATACTATATGGAGCACTATGAGGAGTGTATTATACTATGTGGAGGACTGAGCAGTGTATTTTAATATATGGAGGACTATAGGGAGTGTATTATACTATATGGAGGACTGTGGTGCACATTATAATATATGGAGGACTATGGCTTGTATTTTACTAAACAAGTAAAATGCTGCATATTCAGATTGTTTTTGCTGGAACAAAAATCCTTGTTCTCAGCAGTACATCGCCAGCATAAACTGTAGATGTGCTGCTGATAACATGATATTGTTTAGTGATCTGTTAGTGATCTATTAGTGATCGTTCTGTCCCATCATTATTCCTCAGTTGGTGGAAAGAGGCCAGGAAACAAGCGTTGAACCACTTCAGTATTGTTGATCAAACTCATTTAGCGACCTGAACTCAGCGCTTGTAAATACAACCGAAATGCTTTTGTGTGATGTACAATATGTTAGCATTTGGGGCCCCATTATAAACTTTGCCTATAGCCCCACTTTGCCTAAATCCGGCCCTGCCTACAAGTGTACAAAGATATTATACAGTCACCATGTGACAAGTGGGCCTGTGTAACTTCAAACGCCAGGGCTGAATTTTAGTCCCAGTCCGGCCCTGTCAGTGAGACACATATCTCTGTGTTCATCCTCTCATTAAATACATTTACATTTGACCAGCTTAATTTTCCTGAAATTGCCTGCGCCCCCGAAAACCAATGTGCGAAAATTTCACACGGATCAACTAGTAAGAATAATAATTGTATATAATATAATCATTCTCATTATGGAATCTCATGAAATGCAATAAATATCAATGGAAAAATCTTTACATTCTGATCACACAGGAGCTGAATTTAACCAACTGCAGTGGAGAGATATTTAGAGGAGACACAGTTTTGTCCTATGCCAGTCATTTCTGCACCCGACTAACATCGGTGGATGTCAGCTGGACTGGAGCCACTGATAAAGGCATCATTTCTCTTATACAGGCCTGTGTATGGTAAGTATTAATAGTATGGCATACAGTGATTAAACTTCCTACAGTGGGACCAGAAGTGAAGCACTAAGCAGAGACATTTTGTAGAGACTTCTAACTAGAAGCAAACTGACTAGTGATGAGAAAATGTGCCCGGATAAGGTGTTATCTGAGCATGCTCAGGTGCTAACCGAGTATCTTCGGCGTGCTCGAAAAAATTTTTTGTTAGCGTCCTCGCGGCTGAATGTCCCGGGGCTGTTCGACAGGCACAACATATGCAGGGTTTGCCTAACAAACCTTGAGCAGTGTGATCATGCAGTCTGCTCCCCTCTATGTGGCACACCATTGGGTCACACAGAATAACATTATTCATTGGGTACAGTAGGTTTCCATTTTTTAACCATGTAGTGTATAAAGGGAAACTCCATTTTATTAGGATTTTCCCTTTAAATCTTGCTCATCATGTTTTTCATTGTTAAAGGGTTTTTCCCAATACAGTAAGTTGTCCCCCATCCCAGGGAAAGGGAATAATTTTCTGATCGCTTGCGGTCTGGCCGCTAGGACCCCCTAGCCATCCTAAGAATGCGGTTTTGTAACCCGGGAACAAGGCTATGCACGTGCCCAACTTCACTCCATTTATCGTTTATGGGACTGCAGAGTGCTGTGCTACAGGCAGTAAGGCTGGGCATGCAAGCCTCCGTTTCTTTCAAGACGGGGCTCAGGATGAGCCTGATTTCTGGGATCCAGAGCCTTATTTTCAGGATCAATGGGGGATCTCTGTGGTCTGACTCTCAATTACCAGTAAATTATTCCCTATCCCATAGACAGCAGATAGCTTAAAGGGAACCTGTCACCTGAATTTGGCGGGACTGGTTTTGGGTCATATGGGCGGAGTTTTCGGGTGTTTGATTCACCCTTTCCTTACCCGCTGGCTGCATGCTGGGTGCAATATTGGATTGAAGTTCATTCTCTGTCCTCCGTAGTACACACCTGCGCAAGGCAATCTTGCCTTGCGCAGGCGTGTACTACGGAGAACAGAGAATGAACTTCAATCCAATATTTCTGCCAGCATGCAGCCAGCAGGTAAGGAAAGGGTGAATCAAACACCCGAAAGCTCCGCCCATATGACCCAAAACCAGTCCCGCCAAATTCAGGTGACAGGTTCCCTTTAATATTTTAAGAACTTGCACAGTATTCATTTACTTACTACATAAGAGTGATTATGATTATTATTACACCGTAAAGATGTTTTCATTTATTTTTCTTACGTCCCCTTAGCTTGCAAAGTCTATCAATGAATGGCTGTAATATCACAGATAATGCCATTACCGCTCTTTTGAAACGACATTATAAAAGGTAAGAATGGACTAAATCTGCTCTGTAACTTGCTGGGAAGCATTTCGAGTTTTTAGGGGAATCAGGAAGGGTTAAGATTAAGACTAGTTAAAAGATATGTGTTAGTAAATTATTATTTTTAAAACATTATTATTTTTGCTTTAAGGGGTTTTCCACTTTCGCCAAAAGTGGTTGCATAGTTGTAAAACAGCAAAAGCAGATAGTGTTCACCCTTTCTGGTCCAGTGCCGGCTCTCCAGGGCAGAAATTTTACTGACTGTTTGCCCCTATATTTACTATAGAGGGTCTGGTCTAGGGTCTATATTTGATTAGAAGGTCTGTTCTGTATTTATTTATCTGGTCTGGGATGTATTTAATTAGGGGGTCTAGTCTGGCATCCACTTAGTGAGTCTGAGCTGGGGTCTTTGTTTGTTCAGGGGGACTGAACTATAATTTGTATGCATTACAGAGGGTCTGCTCTAGGGTTTGGTTAGAGGGACCCTGGTCTGTATTTATGTAGGAAGTCTGGTCTGGGATCTACTGGATTTAATTAGAGTCTCACTTATATTTAGCCAGCCTGAGATGGGGGTCTGTATTTATTTAGGGGCTCTGGCCTGAGATTTGTTAATTTCAAGGTTTGGTCTGGTGTCTGTTTAAGGACTCTGTGTGTATCTATATTTATTGGTGGTCTGTGTTTGCTTATTTTGGGATCTTGTCTGAGATCTGTGTATACTAAAGGAGCTGTTCTAGGGTTTTAATTTTTTTCATTAAGGTGTAATAATGGATAAATTAATTTCTGAATTGGAAAACAGTAGGTCAGCAGTAGGACACGGCCTATGTAAACGGTGAGTGTATATTAAAAAATATTATTAGGATAAATCCGCCTCTGATTGTACAGATGTATTAGTGACTGTACACTTGTCCCATAGAAGGACTCCGGCACTCTCCTAGTTGTGGACTGGTGATTGGGGTACCAGACACAGGGACCAGGAGGGATTCCCATTGAACACATTTATGAACCACTGAACTTGTGAGTGGGGGGGTGAGCAGTGGTTGTCGGAGTGTTCAGAAAGAACAGCGTAATACAAAATTCTGTGACTGTTCTCAATGGCTGTAGTGGACGCGAGGGTTGTTAGACTTGTACCAGTCAACAGATGAGTAAAAGAGCATTACATAAAGTCAATAATCAGTCATGTAGCTGAATGGCAACCAAAAATACTGAAAACAGTAACAATTATTTCTTGGTCATTTTCTCAAACTATTTCAATGTAACCAGGAATTCATGGCATTTATATTGATTGTTGGCTCATGGCATTTATATTGATTGTTAAGGAAGGCATCAGATGGCCTTTTGCCATAAGGGACACATTGATTACTTGATGTGTTTTTCCAGTTGTGCTCCCACATACTTGCAGCACTCTTCATTCTTTTTGATGAGAAGTGTTGTTGACTCATTGCTATTCTCTCGGTGTCTATCTGTTCAGGCCATCGTGTTCTTTTATTAGGTGGCTTTCTATATACAGCACACAAGCTAGATATGTAGTTCATCCAGATCCATATATTTTGGTTGTTCTGTTAGGTATTCAGAGGATAATAACGATTTTTCATAACTTACATGATGAAACTTCGACTACTGATTTTCAATTGGAAAGTAATTCATTGAACGTTTATGGTAAATCACAGACATCATTTGTTATACGATAAAGACCTGTGACGGTCATGCCCAAAATACATCTTATCTCTTCTAACCTGCAGCTTGGCAGTTTAGGGGTTATTCCATTTTATTGTTGGTGTTATCAGGTAGTAAAGGGTTGTAAAAGAATTATCTCTAGGGCTCTAGAAGAGTGCCAGAGCTAATGGCAGGTTGCTTAGGTTATTAAATTGTACCATTGCTGGAGTTTAGGTAATTAAAAACCTCTCCAGGCTCCGTCACCAGAATCAATCTCACTCATGACATTAAGGTTCAGATTGCGTTAGTGCAATCCGTTTAGCGCCTAGCGCTAGCAGATTGCGCTAACGCAATGTGTTTTAAAGGGGTCGCGAGAGCGGGGAACGGACCGCGGGCGCGCCTCGGACACTGCAAGCAGCGTCCGCGGCGCGCCACAAAACACCGGCACATCACTAGCGCGTGCTGAAAATGGCACGCGCTAGTGATGCGCGTCCCCATTGCTGTTAATGGGCGCGCTAACGGACGTGTTGCACGGCGTTAATTTCGCCGTGCAACGCTGTCCGTTAGCGCGGTCCCATTAACGCAATGGGAACCTAGAATGCATTTGGTAAGAAAACATTATAATATATAGCAAAATTACTGAACAGTCCAGTGGATCAGACCAGTGCCATTATTGTAGCAAGTTCTATTGTTGCATAGAGGAAAATTCAAACAATCAACTTATTGCCATTGTTGCCTAAAGGCATCTTGCCGCAATCACACAAGTGCCATTGTCGCCTAGCAGCAGCTTGGTACGCTCACACAAGTGCCATTGTCACACCGAGGCAACTTGAAGCAATGCCATTATTGCCTGATATAATACCACATATAATAGCACATATGATACCTGATGAAGGCCGTTGTGGGCTGAAATGCGTTGTTTTGTTCTTATTAAAGTGTCCTAATAAATTTGGTACTGAGCAAATTATCTCAACCTTCAAATTATCCTTGTCTTCCGGAAGCGCCTAGAAAGGAAATTTTTTTTTTTTCTCTAACCATTATTGCCTAGAGGCATCTTGCCGCAAACACACTAGTGCCATCATCATCATGCCATTGTTGCCTAGAGACAGCTTGGGCAATCACATAACTGCCATCTTAGCCTAGAGGCAGCTTGGCATAATCACACCACTGCCGTCATCACCTAGAGGCAGCTTGGCACAATCACACCAATACAATCATAGCTTAGAAGCAACTTGGCACCATCACACCACTGTCGTCATTCCTTGGAGGCAGCTTGGCGCAATCACAGCAGTTCCATTGTCACCTTTAGGCAGCTTGGTACAATCAGACCACTGCCATCATAGCCTAGAGGAAGCTTGGCACAATAACACCACTGCCGTCGTCGCCTAGGGGCTGCTTGGTACAATCACACCAGTGCCATTGTCACCTATAGGCAGCTTGGCACAATCACACCACTGCCGTTGTTGCCTAGAGGCAGCTTTGGCACAATCACACCACTGCTGTCATCACCTAGAGGCAGCTTGGCACAATCACACCAATGCAATCATAGCTTAGAAGCAACTTGGCACCATCACACCACTGTCGTCATCGCCTTGAGGTAGCTTGCCACAATCACATCACTGCCATTGTCACCTCTTGGCAGCTTGGCATAATCAAACCACTGCCATCATAGCCTAGAGGCAGCTTGGCACAATCACACTAGTGCCATCATCATGCCATTGTTGCTTAGAGCCATCTTGGTGCAATCACACCAATGCCATTGCCATCATCATGCCATTGTTGCTTAGAGCCATCTTGGTGCAATCACACCAATGCCATCATTGCTTAGAGGCAGCTCGGCAAAATCACACCAATGCCATTATAGCCTAGAGACAGTTTGGCACATTCACATCACTGCCATCTTTGCCTAGAGGCAGTTTGGCACATTCACATCACTGCCATCATAGCCTAGAGGCAGCTCGGCACAATCACACCTCTGCCGTCGTCACCTAGAGGCAACTTGGCATAATCACACGAATGCCATCATAGCGTAGAGGCAGCTTGGCACCATCACACCACTGCAATTGTCACCTATAGGCAGCGTGGCACAATCAGACATGTGCCATTGTGGCATAGAGGCGCTAGTCATTTTATGAATTGTAGCACTAATTTCCTAGTATATTCAGGCTTTAAAGTGAGTGTACACCAAAATTATTTAAAAATTACATTTATCACAAAAGCCTGGAGTGGTTTTGCAACATTTTGTACAAAAAAAAGTTGCATGTCATAAAAATGTCTAATTCTAAGAAAATTCCGGTGACCCGTGCTCTTTAATAAACTTAAAGTAAAAAAATTGGACTTGCCAAAGAATGTTTTAAAAATGATGCATAACATATAAATTTGTCTAAAGCAAAAAATTAGACAAAATGAACCTTAATTCTGGCACATAACATGATAAATTCTCCCTATTTTATATATCTGGAAATGTAGGAAGCAACATTTAGACAATTTTCCTGAACTAATAAATGTGGTTGTCCTGGGGCTACTCTTAATTGCATTACATAGTAGTACCTTATGAGTGAATATTATAAAAATGACAAATGGAGACTGATTTTCCATACACAGTTTACTACGACATAGCAGTGCATGCATGCAAACTGAAAAATGAAAAATAAGATCCAGAAATAATAAAGTTGTGTAATCTACAGTAACTTGCCACTTATGACCATGTGGATAAGCTGCAGATCAACTATAATCAAAATCATTATCAATCACATGAAAAAATATATATATTTTGGAGAGCAATATGTGTTTTTGTGTTTTGCAGTCTTAATAAATTAGAAATATTTGGATGCCATGCTCTTGCAGCAAAATGCTTGATTTCTGTGGCTATTGAATGTGTACATCTGGAGAACCTGAATATTGGTAGGATTCCAAAAGCAACTGATATGTGCTTGGTAAAAATAGCATCTAACTTACACAAGATCATCACACTGAATCTGACGGGCCTGAATGTGGTAACATTTTCCTTTTTATTCCATGAAGTGTTTATTTCCATGTGTAATCATAGTTAATTTAGAAGACAATATTTACACCAGGTATTTTTTTTTTATACTCCCCGGACACGGACTCTCATGCTCTTACTGGTAATGTCCCAATTTAGAATTTTGTATTTCTTAATCTAGATGATTTAATGAGATGTTGTGTAGTAGAAAGTTCATAGTTAATGTAATATTCTATGTTGGCTACAAAATAATGAAATGTTAGTACAAGTTTTCACTTAGCTTTCATTCATTGGTATATACAGTGGGTACGGAAAGTATTCATACCCCTTTAAATTTTTCACTCTTTGTTTCGTTGCGGCCATTTGGTAAATTCCCAAAAAGTTAAATTTTTGCAAATTTATTAAAAAAGAAATCTGAAATATCACATAAGTATTCAGACCCTTTGATCAGTATTGAGTAGAAGCACCCTTTTGAGCTAGTACAGCCATGAGTCTTCTTGGGAAGGATGTAACAAGTTTTTCACAGTTGGATTTGGGGATCCTCTGCCATTCTTTCTTGCAGATCCTCTCCAGTTCTGTCAGGTTGGATGGTGAACGTTGGTGGACAGCCATTTACAGGTCTCTCCAGAGATGTTCAATTGGGTTTAGGTCAGGGCTCTGGCTGGGCCAGTCAAGAAAGGTCACGTTGTTGTTCTGAAACCACTCCTTTGTTATTTTAGCTCTGTGCTTAGGGTCATTGTCTTGTTGGAAGGTGAACCTTCGTCCAAGTCTGAGGACCAGAGCACTCTGGAAGAGGTTTTCATCCAGGATATCTCTGTACTTGGCCGCATTCATGTTTCCTTCAATGACAACCAGTTGTCTTGTCCCTGCAGCTGAAAAACACCCCCATAGCATGATGCTGCCGCGACCATGTTTCACTGTTGAGATTGATTTGGGTAGGTGATGAGCAGTGCATGGTTTTTCCCACACATACCGCTTAGAATTATCACCAAAAAGGTCTGTCTTCGTCTCATCAGACCAGAGAATCGCTATGCGGGCTTTCTCTGGGCCACTCTGCCATAAAGGCCTGGAGGGCTGCAGTGAGAGTTGACTTTGTGGAACTTTCTCCCATCTCCCTACTGCATCTCTAGAGCTCAGCCACAGTGATCTTGGGGTTCTTCTTTACCTCTCTCACCAAGGCTCTTCTCCCACGATTGTTCAGTTTGGTTGGACGGCTAGGTCTAAGAACACTTCTGGTGGTCCCAAACTTCTTCCATGTAAGGATTATGGAGGCCACCGTGCTCTTAGGAACCTTGAGTATTGCAGAAATTCTGTTGTAACCTTGGCCAGATCTGTGCCTTGCCACAATTCTGTCTCTGAGCTCCTTGGCCAGTTCCTTTGACCTCATGATTCTCATTTGGTCTGACATGCACTGTGAGCTGTGAGGTCTTATATAGACAGCTGTGTTCTGGACTCCAATGAAGGAGTAGAACCGTCTCAAGGAGGATCACAAGGAAATATGAGTGTCTGAGCAACGTTTCTGAATACTTATGACCATGTGATATTTCAGTTTTCTTTTTTATTAAATTTGCAAAAATTTCTACATTTCTGTTTTTTTTTCACTCAAGATGGGGTGCAGAGTGTACATTAATGAGAAAAAAATGAACTTTTTTGAATTTACCAAATGGCAGCAATGAAAGAAAGAGTGAGCAATTTAAAGGGCTCTGAATACTTTCCATAACCACTGTATATATAGTTGAAATCCGAAGTTTATATGCACATATGCATGTTTTTCTCAGTATCTGACATGAAATCAGAATAAACCTTTCCCCTTTTAGGTCAATTAGGATTACCATAATTATCAATATTTGACAAATGCCAGAATAATGAGAGAGCGAGAGAGAGAGAATGTTTTAAGGCATTTTTATTACTTAGACCAAAAAAAAGGAGTTTGTAGAATGAACGGCACCAGAGGATTACACCATCCAGACTCGGATACACGTGAATACAATTTAACAGCCTGCACGAAATCCCAGGGTTTGAGGTGCTCAGCATTAATAGCATGTGATCTGATAAACAAACAGAAGAAAGAGATGCGGCACTCACTCAGCGTGAGGCGGCAACAACACCTGTAACCAAGACAGGAGGGTAAGGGCCCTGACGAAGATGGTCCGGAGACCTTCGAAATGCGTAGGCAATTCTGGTCCTGTGCGGCCCCCGTCCGTTGCTCCTTACCCTCCTGTCTTGGTGACGTCACCCAGACCACGCCCCCTCTTTCTCACCGCTCTGTGCAGCGGCTCCCTTCTGGCCCACGTGTGCCGTCTAGCAGCGCTCCAGGCGCACGGAGGCTGTGCACTCACCAGGGAGGACGCTCCCTACATCTACAGATGTTGTTGCCGCCTCACGCTGCGACCTTGGTTCCTGCAGTCCCAGTTACCCGGGCCGCTGGGGATCCTGTCTTATTACTTCCTGGGACAGTGCCAACATTCCTCAGGACAGCGCCAGCAGTCTCTCAGCAGTTATCTTTTATTTAATAAGTGTGCGGTCTTTTTATTCATTTATCATATACATCTGTCACATGCTTTATTACTTTATCATTACAGATTATTCTGCTGGGTTTGTGAGCATTTGTTCCTTTGTTTACTATTATTGTCTTCTATTTATTACCGGGATAATATTCCCACTACACGTAGTGCTGTTGTTTGCTGGTGTTTGTGGTCATTTTCTGGCTGCCCCCACTACTGATCATCTTTTTTATAGACTATTACCATTCAACTAGAAGTCTACTTACTCCTCTTATTGTAGATTCTCATGATTCATTTATTTTCTTCACCTAGCTAGCGCGGTGTTTTTATCTATTTTTATCTCTCGCTTATGCATAGTGCTCTCCTTGATGTCTTCAACATCATTGGTGGCCATCATTTCTGCTCAGAGTGATTCTACTTTCATCCATGAACAGCACAGAGGCCCACTGGTTCATCGTCTAGCGTAGATGTTCCCTGACCCATGCAAGATAGATGGTTTGACGTGACACTTGGTTGCCTCTCGCCTCACTTTTAGGGCATTTAGGAAATAGCGACCACAATATTGTGCAGTTTCACCTGTCTTTCACTAGGGGGACTTGTCAGGGAGTCACAAAAACATTGAACTTTAGGAAGGCAAAGTTTGAACAGCTTAGAGATGCCCTTAATCTGGTAGACTGGGACAATATCCTCAGAAATGAGAGTACAGATAATAAATGGGAAATGTTTAAGAACATCCTAAATAGGCAGTGTAAGCGGTTTATACCTTGTGGGAATAAAAGGACTAGAAATAGGAAAAACCCAATGTGGCTAAACAAAGAAGTAAGACAGGCAATTAACAGTAAAAAGAAAGCATTTGCACTACTAAAGCAGGATGGCACCATTGAAGCTCTAAAAAACTATAGGGAGAAAAATACTTTATCTAAAAAACTAATTAAAGCTGCCAAAAAGGAAACAGAGAAGCACATTGCTAAGGAGAGTAAAACTAATCCCAAACTGTTCTTCAACTATATCAATAGTAAAAGAATAAAAACTGAAAATGTAGGCCCCTTAAAAAATAGTGAGGAAAGAATGGTTGTAGATGACGAGGAAAAAGCTAACATATTAAACACCTTCTTCTCCACGGTATTCACGGTGGAAAATGAAATGCTAGGTGAAATCCCAAGAAACAATGAAAACCCTATATTAAGGGTCACCAATCTAACCCAAGAAGAGGTGCGAAACCGGCTAAATAAGATTAAAATAGATAAATCTCCGGGTCCGGATGGCATACACCCACGAGTACTAAGAGAACTAAGTAATGTAATAGATAAACCATTATTTCTTATTTTTAGTGACTCTATAGCGACAGGGTCTGTTCCGCAGGACTGGCGCATAGCAAATGTGGTGCCAATATTCAAAAAGGGCTCTAAAAGTGAACCTGGAAATTATAGGCCAGTAAGTCTAACCTCTATTGTTGGTAAAATATTTGAAGGGTTTCTGAGGGATGTTATTCTGGATTATCTCAATGAGAATAACTGTTTAACTCCATATCAGCATGGGTTTATGAGAAATCGCTCCTGTCAAACCAATCTAATCAGTTTTTATGAAGAGGTAAGCTATAGACTGGACCACGGTGAGTCATTGGACGTGGTATATCTCGATTTTTCCAAAGCGTTTGATACCGTGCCGCACAAGAGGTTGGTACACAAAATGAGAATGCTTGGTCTGGGGGAAAATGTGTGTAAATGGGTTAGTAACTGGCTTAGTGATAGAAAGCAGAGGGTGGTTATAAATGGTATAGTCTCTAACTGGGTCGCTGTGACCAGTGGGGTACCGCAGGGGTCAGTATTGGGACCTGTTCTCTTCAACATATTCATTAATGATCTGGTAGAAGGTTTACACAGTAAAATATCGATATTTGCAGATGATACAAAACTATGTAAAGCAGTTAATACAAGAGAAGATAGTATTCTGCTACAGATGGATCTGGATAAGTTGGAAACTTGGGCTGAAAGGTGGCAGATGAGGTTTAACAATGATAAATGTAAGGTTATACACATGGGAAGAGGGAATCAATATCACCATTACACACTGAACGGGAAACCACTGGGTAAATCTGACAGGGAGAAGGACTTGGGGATCCTAGTTAATGATAAACTTACCTGGAGCAGCCAGTGCCAGGCAGCAGCTGCCAAGGCAAACAGGATCATGGGGTGCATTAAAAGAGGTCTGGATACACATGATGAGAGCATTATACTGCCTCTGTACAAATCCCTAGTTAGACCGCACATGGAGTACTGTATCCAGTTTTGGGCACCGGTGCTCAGGAAGGATATAATGGAACTAGAGAGAGTACAAAGGAGGGCAACAAAATTAATAAAGGGGATGGGAGAACTACAATACCCAGATAGATTAGCGAAATTAGGATTATTTAGTCTAGAAAAAAGACGACTGAGGGGCGATCTAATAACCATGTATAAGTATATAAGGGGACAATACAAATATCTCGCTGAGGATCTGTTTATACCAAGGAAGGTGACGGGCACAAGGGGGCATTCTTTGCGTCTGGAGGAGAGAAGGTTTTTCCACCAACATAGAAGAGGATTCTTTACTGTTAGGGCAGTGAGAATCTGGAATTGCTTGCCTGAGGAGGTGGTGATGGCGAACTCAGTCGAGGGGTTCAAGAGAGGCCTGGATGTCTTCCTGGAGCAGAACAATATTGTATCATACAATTATTAGGTTCTGTAGAAGGACGTAGATCTGGGGATTTATTATGATGGAATATAGGCTGAACTGGATGGACAAATGTCTTTTTTCGGCCTTACTAACTATGTTACTATGTTACTTAAGTGTGCCTGGAGTTGTGTGGCATCATCCGGATCCAAAAGGCATTGTTCCCAATGAAGCGGTAATCAGTGTGGGATGTGGCCAAAGGACATCCACTTCTGTGCTGTATATTGGGGGGGCTCACACTGTATATAGGGAGCTATGGTAGGGATCACACTGTATAGGGATCTATATGGGGACTCACTGTATATGAGGCTAACACTCTTTATAAGAGCTAGGTGGGGTCTCACACTGTATTTAGGGAGCTACGTAGGGGATCATAGTGTATATAAATAGGGGGCCATGTGAGAGTTCATCCTGTATATAGAGGCTGTATGGGGGCTTACTGTATATTAGAGACTATGTGGTGTCTCACACTCTATATAGGAGCTATGTGGGGATTCACACTATTTAGGGAGCTATGTAGGGGCTCATACTGTGTATAGGGGGCCAAGTGAGGGTTAATTCTGTGCATAAAGAGGCTATATGGGGGCTCATACTGTATATAGGGAGCTATGTAAGGGTTCCCACTGTATATGAGGAGCTATGTTGGGGTTCATCCTGTATATAGAGAGGCTATGTGGGGGTTCATCCTATATACACTGCTCAAAAAAATAAAGGGAACACTTAACCAACAGAATATAACTCCAAGTAAATCAAACTTCAGTGAAACAAACTGTCCACTTAGGAAGCAACACTGTTTGACAATTCCACATGCCGTTGTGCAAATGGAATACACAACAGATGGAAATTATTGGCAATTATCAAGACACACTCAATAAAGGAGTGGTTCTGCAGGTGGAGACCTGTTGTGAATTCCGCTCTTGGGCTCCCTCCGGTGGTTGTAAGTGGCACTTTTGTGAGTTCTGCTCTTGGGCTCCCTCTTGTGGCTTCTAGTGGTATGGCTGCTCCTTGGATTTAGCTGTCTTCAGCTGCTTCCACTGATCGTCTTTTCGGCTCGGCTATTTATGCCTGGCTCTGTCCTTCAGCCAGTGCCACTTGTAAATGGTTCCTGGTTGGATTCACATCTCTTTGGAGTTCCCTGTTATCCTGACCAGTTCAGCAAAGCTAAGTTTTTGCTTGCTCTTTTCTGTTCACAGTTTGTGAACTTATCCGTTCTGTGCTTCTATGTTTGTCCAGCGTTATCAGTATGAATTAATTCTGTCTTGCTGGAAGCTCTGGGAAGCAGATTTACCCTCCACACCTTTAGTCAGGTGTGGAGATTTTTAGTAAACTCTGCGTGGATTTTTGTAGTGTTTTATACTGACCGCACAGTTTTCCATCCTGTCCTATCTATCAAGTTAGACTGGCCTCCTGTGCTCATCCTGGTTTCATTCTGTGTATGTCTTTTCCCTCTCCACTCACAGTCATTATTTGTGGGGGGGGCTAATCTATCGTTTGGGGATTTTCTCTGAGGCAAGATAGTTTTACTGCTTCTATCTTTAGGGGTAGTTAGCTCTTAGGTGGTGACGAGGTGCCTAGGGAGAGTTAGGAGCACCCCACAGCTACTTCTAGTGTTGTGTTGAGCTTAGGGACTGTGGTCAGTACAGTTACCACTTCCTTCAGAGCTCGTTCCATGTTGCTCCTAAACCACCGCATCATAACAGGGACCACAGACCACATCTCAGTAACAATGCTTTATGGCTGATATTTTGGTCACTTTTGAATGTTGGTTGTGCTTTCACACTCGTGGTAGCATGAGACGAACTCTACAACCTACACCAGTGGCTCAGGTAGTGCAGCTCATCCAGGATGGCACATCAATGTGAGCTGTGGCAAGAAGGTTTGCTGTGTCTGTCAGCATAGTGTCCAGAGGTTGGAGGCGCTACCAGGAGACAGGCCAGTACACCAGGAGATGTGGAGGGGACCGTAGGAGGGCAACAACCCAGCAGTGGGACCGCTACCTCAGCCTTTGTGCAAGGAGGAACAGGAGGAGCACTGCCAGAGCCCTGCAAAATAACTTCCATCAGGCCACAAATGTGCATGTGTCTACACAAATGGTTAGAAACTGACTCCATGAGGATAGCCTGAGTGCCTGACATCCAGAGATGGGGGTTGTGCTCACAGCCCAACACTGTGCAGGAGGCTTGGCATTTGCCACAGAACACCAGGATTGGCATATTCGCCACTGGCGCCCTGTGCTCTTCATAGATGAAAGCAGGTCCACACTGAGCACATGTGACCGATGTGACAGAGTCTGGAGATGCCGTGGGGAGCAATCTGCTGCCTGCAACATCCTTCAGCATGACTGGTTTGGGTGGGTCAGTAATGGTGTGGAGTGGCATTTCTTTGGAGGGCCGCACAGCCCTCCATGTGCTCGCCAGAGGTAACCTGACTTCCATTAGGTACCGAGATGAGATTCTCAGACACCTTGTGAGACCATATGCTGGTGCGGTTGGCCCTGGGTTCCTCCTAATGTACGACAATGCCAGACCTCATGTGGCTGGAGTGGAGTGTGTCAGCAGTTCCTGCAAGATGAAGACATTGAAGCTATGGACTGGCCCGCCCTTTCCCCAGACCTGAATCCGATTGATCACATCTGGGACATCATGTTTCGCACCATCCACCAACGTCACGTTGCACCACAGAGTGTCCAGGAGTTGGTAGATGCTTTAGTCCAGATCTGAGAGGAGATCCCTCAGGAGACCATCCACCGCCTCATTAGGAGCATGCTCAGGCATTGTAGGGAGGTCATATAGGCATGTTGAGGCCACACACACTACTGAGCTTCATTTCCTTGTCTTGAGGCATTTCCGCTGAAGTTGGATCAGCCTGTAAATTAATTTTCCACTTTGATTTTGAGTATCATTCCAAATCCAGACCTCCGTGGGATATTAGTTGGGATTTAAGTTGATTATTTTTAGGTTTTATTGTTCTCAACACATTCCACTATGTAATAAATAAAGATTTACAATTGGAATATTTAATTCAGTGTTATCTAGGATGTGGGATTTAAGTGTTCCCTTTATTTTTTTAAGCAGCGTATAAAGAGGCTATTTTGGGGCTCAAACTATATAGAAGTGGCTATGTGGTGACTCATACTGTACATAGGAGGCTATGTGAGGGTTCATACTTTAAATAGGAAGCTATCTTAGAACTCATACTGTATACAGGGAAACTATGTGAGTGCTCATGCTGTATATAGAGGGGCTGTGTGTGGGCTCATCCTGTATATAATGAACTATGTGGGTGCTCACACTGTATAAAAGCCTATGTGGGGCTCACACTGTATATAGGAAGCTATGGTGGCACTCACGCTGTATGTAGAAGGTTATATGGGGGCTCACACTGTATATAGGGAGCTATGTGAGGGTTCACACTATATAAAGTAGCTATATGGGGTCTCACACTGTATATTGGAGGCTATGCAGGGCTCACACTGTATATAAGCAGCGTGCTCATACTGTATATGGGGGCCATGTGGGGCTCATACTGTATAAAGGGAGCTATGTACTAGTTCATACTGTATATCTGGGGCTATGTGAGGGCTCATGCTTTATATAGAGAGACCATGTGGTGGTTAATCCTGTATATAGAGAGGCTATGTTGGGGTTCAAACTCTCTAATGGTGGCTAGGTGGGCTCATACTGTATCTAGGAGTCTGTGAATGATGGGGGATTTAATGACAGCTTACAGTCCTCTTGGAAACATGTGTAGCTGTAACAGGACACCTGGCTTAGGCATCTATGTACTAGTTCATACTGTGTAAAGGGGGCTCTTGCTATATGTGGAGCGCTGTATGGAGGCTAATCCTGTACATAGAGAGCTAAGTTGGGGCTCATGCTGTATAGGAGGCTATATGGAGGTTCATACTGTATATAGGGCGCTATGGGGGGCGCTCACACTGTACAGTATATAGAAGGTTATGTGAGGGCTCACATTGTATAAATTAGCTATGTGGGAGCTCACTCTGTATATAAGTAGCTAGGTTGGGGCTCACACTGCATATAAGCAGCTATGTAGGGGCTCATACTGTATGTAGGAGGCTATATGAGGCACACACTTTTTATAGGGAAGCTATGTGAGGTATCATACTGCATATATGAGGTCATACGGTACATATACGGTATATATGTGGGAGTTCATACTGTATATATGAGGTTGTGTGATGGTTCATAATGTATATAGGAGGCTATGTGCATGCTGTGTATAGGGAGTTATGTGGGAGCTCATGGTGAATATAGGAGACTATGTGAGGGGCTTACACTGTACATAGGAAGCTATGTTAGATCTCATACTGTATATGGGGTACTATGTGAAGGCTCATGCTGTATATAAGGGTGCTATGTATGGGCTTATCCTGTATGTAGAGAGCTATGTGGGGGCTCACACTGTATATAGGAGTCTATGTGGGCGTTCATATATATACAGGAGGTGATGTGCTGGCACATACTGTATATAGGAAGTTATGTGAGGGTTCTTACTGTATATAGAAGACTGTGTGAGGGAGCTTACTGTATATAGGGGGCTGTGTTAGGGCTCATCCTGTATATAGAGAGCTATGTGTCGGGCTCATCCTGTATATAGAGGCAATGTGGAGGCTCATACTGTATCTAGGGAGCTATGTGGGGACTCATACTCTTTTATAGTGGCTATGTGAGTGCTCATACTGTATATTGGGGTTATGTGAGGGCTCATAGTGTATGTATGGAGGCTATGTGGGGGCTCATAGTATATATAGGGAGCTATATGGAGGTTCAGACTGTATATAGGTGGCTTTATGAGGGCTCCTGCTGTATATAGCAGGTCTGTGTAGGGGCTTATCCTATATATAGAGTTATGTGGAGGCTCATTCTGTCTATTGGGAGCTATGCAGGGATTCTACTGTATATAGGCAGCTATGTGAGGGCTCATACATTATGTAGGGGGGCTATGTCAGTGTTCATACTGTGTATAGGGGAGCTATGTGATGGAACATACTGTATCTAGGTAGGCTATGTGATTGCTCATACTGTATATAGGGAGGCTTTGTGAGGGCTCATGCTGATTATAGGGCCTATGTAAGGGCTCATAATGTATATAGGGATCTATGTGTGGTCTCATACTGTATTTAGTGAGCTATGTGGGGGCTCATACTGTATCTAGAGAGGCTATGTGAGGGCTCATACTGTATATAGGGGACTATGTAAGGGTTCATAATGTATATAGGGAGCTATGTGAGGACTTATACTGTATTTATGGAGCTATGTGGGGGCTCATACTGTATATAGGGAGGTTATGTGAAGGTTCAGACTGTATATAATGAGCTATGTAAGGGATCATTCTGTATATATTGGACTGTGTGAGGGCTCATACTGTATATAGGAGGCTATGTGAGTGCTCATAATGTATATAGGCAGCTGTGTGAAGGCTCATACTGTATTTAAGGAGCAATGTGGTGGCTCATACTGTATATAGGGAAGCTATATGAGGGCTCATAGTGTATATAGTAGGCTATGTGAGGGCTCATACTGTATATAGTAGGCTATGTGAGGGCTCATAATGTATATTGGGAGCTATGTGAGGGCTCATACTTTTTCTAGGGAGTATGTGGGGGCTCACAGGGTATATTGGGAAGCTATGTGAGGACTCATACAGTATGTAGGAGGCTATGCGAGGGCTCGTAATGTGTATAGGCAGCTGTGTGAGGGCTCATACTGTATTTAGGGAGCTATGTAGGAGCTCACACTGTATATAGGGGACTATGTGAGAGCTCATACTGTATATAGGAGGCTATGTGAGGGCTTATACTGTATACAGGAGGTGATTCGCCATGTGTGGGTTCTTACTATATATAGAAAGCTATACGAGGGTTCTTACTGTATATAGAGTCTATATGTAGGCTCATACTGTATATAGGGAGCTATGTGGGGACTCTTACTGTTTATAGGGGCTATGTTAGTGCCCGTACTGTATATAGGGGGTTATGTGAGGGCTCAAACAGTATCTAGGGAGGCTATGTGAGGGCTCATAGCGTATCTTTGGAGGCTTTGCGGGGGCTCATATTGTATATAGGTGGATTTATGAGAGCTCCTGCCATACATAGTCTATTAGTTCGGCCTTCACAACAGTCACAGTCTCTCATGTGGTTCCTTGGGAAAATAAATTTCCCACCCCTTCTCTATTATGCATAGCACTTTATGTATAGTGCTGTACTGTACATAAGGAGAAAAAATTGCATTGTGCACCACTATCTCTTTTCTTTTGCATCTACAGATGTGCACCAGAGCACCCGTGTGTTAATCACATGACCTATCACGTGATCTATAAAAAGTGATCATGTGACATGTAATGTAATATATTGGTTTATGCAGAGCACCTGTCTTCTAAACTACCTGGGGTCCTGGCTACTCTTAATCTGCCCCTGTGTATTATAATGAGATATACTGCCATGTGAAGTGTGTATGTTGCACATATTATGTATGTTATAAAAGGTTCCTATTTCCCAGATGGAAGAACGACGAATAAGCATTTTGCTTGTTCATTGGTGCACTTATGAACTCTTGTACTCTATTTGCTGGTCTGGGTGCTGAACCTTAGGCAGGAGACTTCCGAGTCCTTCGCAAACATTCTTACTTCATGAAAACCCCCCCAAAAAAACTTCTTTTCTCCACTCCCATCTTGCACCTCTGCGCAAAATAAGGTACATTAAAATACATACATTATTTTAAGTTTACTTACATTACTAGATGCGACTGTTACCATGTTGGGAAGCTATGGATACATATTTTCTAAGTTAAATATGTTGTAGATCTGGTAGATTTGAAATGAGTTGTCAACTACTAGGACAACCTCTTCTTGATCAAAATATTACTGCAGTCCAATAGTTCATCATGCACCCATTCATATGTCAGAAGCTGGTTGATGCTTTGGAGATGGAGCAGGGCCCTCTTTAGTCCATGTGCGGCTGCACAGTTTGAACAAATGCAATGTTTGCCTATGAAGCATGAGTGTATGTAATTCCTTATATCTGCCCCAAATGGACAATGCACGATATTGGGCTCTCAATGGTGCAAAAAGGGATATTCTCCGGCCCCAAAGGAAAATAGTTCAAACTTAGCCTTTAATCATTTAGGATTAAAAGAATGGGAAAATGTGCATGTATTAAAAAGTAAAACCCATAATGCTTACACTTTTTGGGTAGAAAAACCCTTAATCATATGTGACAGCTAGGTGTGGGGTACTGCCTTAAGTAGTAAATATTGTGGGTGACAAAACGAATGGATCCACATCTGTAAACATGTGTTCCATAATTGTATATATACTGTATTTTTCAAGCTATAAGACGCATCCGAAAATAGGACACACTCAAGTTTAGATAACAGGAAAGTAAACATTTCAGAGGAATAAAACTTTCATGATAATCTGATAAGTAGGAATAGGGTGAGGTAAGACTTGAGACAATTTTCAGGTCTTTTGCCTTACACAGTTGGCTTAGGTGAGCAAATACTCTTGCCTTCATTTGCTCCTTTATTAGGATATCACCCTAAGGCCTTTGTGCTCTCTGGTCCTTTACAGTTTTGTCCCAATTTCTTAAATCTGAGTGGAAAGAATTCTGTACTCAGCAGCGTCACTAACCTCCGATGTGTAAGTGAGAGGTACCAGAGAATCCCTTTACGCAGCATGCTATCCCTTTACGCAGCACCTACTTTTGTCTAGACTATGACATGGGGTAATAAATCTGCATCCAAATCTGCGTCTAGTTGTGATTGTGTTGCATAGTGAACATTTATATTTTTCCTACGAAGTAGCACATTTGATAAAAAAATTATCTACGCTTATATTTTGAGAAAATGAATTAGAGATGTAAAATAATAAGATTTGAGAGTCCTCAGTGGTTGATACCTTTTAATGGCTAACTGAAAAGATGGTAACAAATAGCGAGTTTTGCTCTAGTGGTCTCTGCTGGGAATAGGAAATGTACCTATAAGATGTTCATCGTCTTCTCTTTGCTTTATTTTGTAGGTGAGAGATCGGGCCATTCATAATATTGTAAAACAATGCTCAAAGCTGGAAAATCTGACTCTTAGCTCTTGCTTACAAGTGACAGATGTCAGTCTAATGGAAATCAGCACTTATCGGCCGACAATCAAGTAAGAAGAAGAATTTATGTATGAATATCTAAAATGTATTTACTGTGCATGATAAATGTTTTGTTTATGCCTTACAATTTTACTGAAAAGATAGCTGGATCTATGTGAACAGAGTTTTCGTTCTCCATGATATTTACTAATGTAGGGAAGCATAGGCTATGAATGTGACAGATTTGGTTTTTAAAGCTCAAAGCTCTTACACAGTGTCTAATAATCTTATTTAGGATTTTAGGTGGTAGTGAGAAGTCATTCCAACTTTGGTATCTTTTAGGAGCCTTTAGAACTACAAGACCACAACTTTGCCTGTTTTTAGTACACTATCTACAGTTGTAGTCAAAAATTTTGAGACTGACACAAATTTTGTTTCTCACAAACTTTGCTGCTTCAATTTTTATAGTGGTAATTTGCATTAACTCTAGATTGCTATGAAAAATGAGCATCTAAATTTTTTAAAAAAATCAAAATTCATTGCCATGAAAATTCCACTGGAATTCAGCCCTGCCACAAAATGACCTGCTTACATCATTTCAGTGATCTTCCCATTTGCTTAGGAGACAGTGTAAATAAGGACAAGGCAGATCCCTCTGTCATGATTGAATTATAAGGCCAGACTGGATGTTTTAAAAGTTGGTTGGCGATTGAAATGATTGTCCTCTTTTAACCATGGTTAACAAATGCAGCATCATTGCTGTGCATCAAAAGGGCTTTACAGGCAAGTAAATTGCTCCTTGTAAGAGTGCCCCTAAATAAACCATTTATTGGATCATCAAGATCATCTAAGAAGGAGAATCTATTGCTGCAAAGAAGGCATCAGAGCTCCCAAGAAAGTACAGCAAGTGTGAGTGTAATGACCAGGCCGAAAGTTCCCTGCTATCCACCCCCCACACGGTGTCTGCGGCCGAAGGAATTATGACACACCGGTCTTGGGGATAACAGTTGCTTTTACTTCAGCAGGAATGAGAATTATAACTTGGAACAAATAATGAACAGTCTCTCATGGGTAGTCGATGGCAATTACAGTTCATACTTAGATGCTGAGATGTGACCTGTACTCGGGGATAACTCCACAGTGTGTCACGGCACTTGCACAAGTACTTATGGGGGAATGTAAAAACTGAGGTGATTCCAGTCAGAAAGACTTTAGAATGATGTCATTTATAGGTGAATGTAAAATCTGAGTTGATTCCAATCAGAAAGACTTTAGAATGATGTCTGTAGAGGTTTTAGAGGCGACCCAGGCTCTTAGGCCTGCAGGAGATCTTGTAGTGAAAACAGCCTCCACGTGTGTTCTGCTCTCCTTGAGGGCATCCCTCAGACTAAAGAATATTCTAGACTTGCCTGGAAAACAGCTCCTCCTATTGACCATGTGACTAGGAGCTGGCTAATAGGACACCATATTCACATCTCAGATCCTTACAAACAATAATTATGAGTTATTGTACACTTTCACCATTAAATGACACCAGAACACAGCAAATGAGAAATGCATTGCATCTAAAATCGAGGTGACTAGAAATGGAGAATTACAGCTCACAAATGCAGGGAATAATGTAGAGGGGCAGTTAGTGAGCTGTAATGTACAGAAGCTACTCACAATGCAGAATTACTTTAACGGAAGGACACACTCTCAACTAGGTCACTACATGAGGACCATCTCCTAAACACGATTCAGCTATGGGATTGGTTCAAAACAAGTGCAGAGCTTACTTAGGAATGACAGCAGACAGCAGTCAGTTCATCTGTATGAACAGTAATGAAAAGCTATTGGATTCTGGCCATGTGTCAAGAAGGGCAGAAATTAAGCCACTTCTCTTTAAGAAAAACATGATTGGCAGACTGATATTCAAGAGAAGTCCAAGATTGGACTGCATAGGACTGGTTTAAAGTTATTTTCTCTAAAGAAGCTCTATTCAGACTGTTTCAGACATCTGGTAGAATGATGGTCTGGAGAAGAAAAGGTGAGCGATACCATTAGTCAAATGTCATTCCTACAATTTAAAGAATCCTGAGACACTTCATGTTTGGTGTTGCTTTTTATCCAAAGGTGAGGTCTCACTTTCAATTTTGCCTAAGAACACTACCATGAATAAAGAATGGCATCTAATCATCCTCAAAAAGCCACTTCTCCCAACGATCCAAGAGCAATTCGGTGATGGTCTTTCCAGCATGAGACCATGTCACAAGGCAAAAGTCAAACATAGTGGTTCAGTGAAAAGAAAAAAAATTGGGGTTCATGGTTAGGAAACTCCTTGGTCAATCCTCAAAAAGCGAGAGGGCAAAAATACTCACAGAAAATGTTATAAACTCCATGTACTAATTAGGCAGGAATATGTTGCCATCAATCAAGATTTGGCCCAGAAATGGATGTTAAGCATGCTAGGGCGAATTTCAGAAGTATTCTATGTCAGAGAACACTTTGTGAAAACTCAATTTGTGTCACTTTTGGCCTTGACTGCATATGAATAGTTACCGTATTTTTTGGACTACAAGACGCACTTTTTCCCCCCAAAAAAGGGGGGAGAATGGGGGGTGCGTCTAATAGTCGCAATGCAGGCTTACCGTGGCGGCAGAGGTGCGGTGGCAGAGGTGCAGCGGCAGAGGTGCGGCGGCAGAGGTGTGGCGGCAGAAGAGGCGCAGTAAGCGGGGTCCCTTTCTCCGGTGAGGTGATGCAGCAGCCCGGTATGCAGCAGAGTCGGGTGAATCCTGTTGTTATCGGTGGTGGCGGCCATTTTCCTGAGGCCGCGCGAGCGCAGATGGAGCGCTCGGCTTCCCGGGGCTTCAGGAAAATGGCCGCCGCGATCTCCATCTGCGCACGCGCGGCCTCCCGCGGCCATTTTCCTTAAGCCCCGGGAAGCAGAGCGCTTCATCTGCACACGCACGGCCTCAGGAAGATGGCCGCGCCCACCGATAACAACAGGATTCACCCCGCTCTGCTGCTTACCGGGCTGCTGCATCACCATACCGGGGAAAGGGACCCCGCTTACTGCGCCTCCTCTGCCGCTGCACCTCTGCCACCGCACCTCTGCCGCCACGGTAAGCCTGCATTGCCTGCACGGTAAGCCTGGGACCCCTCTCACGCCATACCTCTCACTGCACCTCCTGATCCCAGCACCTCCTGATCCCAGCACCTCCTGATCCCAGCACCTTCTCATCCCAGCACCTCCTCATCCCAGCATCACCCCACCTCTGCCGACACCTTGCCTCCTGTGACCCTGCTCTGCCACCGCCAGCCCTCAGGTAAGATACTGTAAATTCGGACAATAAGACGGACCCCCATCTTATAAAAAATCTTTTTTTCTGCAATTTTCACCCCAAATTTGGGGTGCGTCTTATGGTCCGGTGCGTCTTATAGTCCGAAAAATACGGTATTTTGAGTTTGTGACTTCTTTCACCCTTAAAACCATGAAACTGAAACTATGAAACCATTTATATTTTGTAATCACGGCATAATCAGCATACACATGTAAGTTTTCCTGGGACAAATAGAAAATATTCACCCTGCCATTTTGTTTTTTTTGTACAAAGCAGGCAAATATATTCTTGCTGTTAAAATGATTGAAATCAAAGAGGAACCTGATATGATGGAGGGGGTCAAAGTGTTGTAATTACCCTGATGACGTTCTAAGAGGAGGACTCATGTTATGGGATGGAATTTAAAATGATAAAACCCCATTTGATGTGAATGCTAACCCAGCTTTATAAATAATGAATCATATGGATCATAGTTTATATATTCACTCACAACAATAATTTTGAACAAAACGAGGAGGAGGAGAGGACCCTGCTCACGAATGCTCACAGTCTACAAATAATGAGTGAGGATACCGTAAGTGAGGTTACAGTCAGTCGTGTAGCGATATGGTGGAACAAGAGTTACTGCAGGTTGTAGGCTTGTAAGAGGTAGGTCTTCAGGTTCCTTTTGAAGGTTTCCACAGTAGGCAAGAGTCTGATATGTTGGGGGTAGAGAGTTCCAGAATAGAGGTGATGCACTGAAGAAATCTTGTATGTAATTGTGGGAAGAGTAGATCAGGGGGGAGTAGACAAGGAGATCTTGTGAGAATTGGAGGTTGTATGAAGGTTAATACTGGGAGACTAGGTCACAGATGGATGGAGGGGACAGGTTGTGGATGGCTTTGTATGCCATGGTTAGGGTTTTGAACTGGAGTCTCTTGGCAATGGGGAGCCAGTAAAGGGATTAACAGAGAAAAGAGGCCTGGGAATAGCAGGGGGAAAGGTGGATTAATCGGGCAGCAGAGGTTAGGAAAGATTTGAGGGGTGCAAGAGTGTTAGAGGGGAGGCCACAAAGCAGGAGGATGCTGCAGTCAAGGCAGGAGATGATGAGGGCTTGCACTAACACTTTTGCAGATTCTTGAAATGTGCGGATCCGGGAGACATTTTTGAGTTTTAGCCAGCAGGAAGTGGAAAGGACATGGATGTGTGGTTTGAAAGAGAGATCAGAGTCAAGGGTTAACCCAAGGCAGCATGCTTGCAGGACTGGGGATAGTGGGCAGCTATTGACTTTGAAGGATAGGTATGGGATTTACATTATCTTTATATAATTTTCCAATAAAATAGTAATGATGGTATCGCTACAGAGGAGAAGAAGAAAGCCGTGGAACATTTGAACAATGTTAGACAAAGTACAGTACCACATGTTCTTCATCACATATTATTTTGTCATTATCTCATCTTATTTCTTTCGCTGCATATAAAACATTTGTCGCTTTTCTTTGAGAGATGAAATTCTTTTAGACATATTGGTAGAAAGTGCAAATTATATAGTAGTACAAGTAAAAAATCATATAAGAGAACACAAATATGACTTTGTGAGGGTCAACATTGCAAGATACAGCACACTCTCTCAACTGATGAATGGTTTCATGGTTGTAATCCATTCAGCATAGAGCTTTTTTGTTTTTTCCTCTTTACATTTCATGGAGAAAAATCAAATTATAGTTAATAACACCTACAAGTACCGGTAAATTTATTTTTATAGAAAAAGTTAATGATCATTGTAAATATTGCACAATAACTTTCTTTTTCCTAGTTAATCTATAATCAATGACCTAAAACACTTGGGAGCTTCTCTTATGCACAACACCAGTTAGGGTATGTCTGGTTAAGCTGGCTAAGGCCTCATTCAAATGTCCATCAATCACATACACGTTCTCTCCATATTTTTCACAGATAGAACATATACCCATAATATTATAAGTGGCTGTTTACATGTTTTTCTTTGTGTCCCTTGTGCGTTTATAAAAAAAAATCAAAGATGTTTCCACTTTTTTTCAAGTCCCACATTAAAATATTCAGACAAATCTATGGGTCAGTGAAAAATCTGACAGCACACATTATCATTCATGTGCAAGCAGTGTGTCCTGTCTGATTTTAACATTGTAAGAAGTAGGAGAAATTTTGCAATTATATGGCTTGTCCACTACTTGGATAACCCATCCTAAATCAGTATGTTCCCTCCTTGTAAAATAATAATAGCTGTACCATCTTCGGTGTGACAGCCGTTCCAGCGATGTCGGGATTGGTTCTTCCAGAGCATATTGTCGCTTCATTCTCCCCTCCATCAGATGAATCAGACAAGTGAGGGGCAGTCGCAGCTCTGACTTCCTCCAAATGTCTGATTTGTCGAAAGGAGGAGAGAGTGAAACAGCCGATGATTGGCTGCAGGGCTCACAAGACCCACGAGAGCAATGTCATGCGGGCCCTGGGAGCGCCAATGTCAAGATTTCTGGAATGGGACCCAAGCCAGAGGTAAGTGTAGGTGTTATTATTTTCTAAAGGGAAGACATAGTGATTGAGAACGGGTTGTCCGAGTAGTAGACAACCTCTTTAATTAATTTTTTCATACAAGTAAATCACTGATGAAACACTGATGGTAAAAATGACACACTGACCAAACACTGAGGAAACTTTGATCCAGCATGATGATGAAATTTAAACTCTTCACAACATCCCCCATATGCGGGCTCACTCCGAGCACCAGCATGATCAAAAGCGGGTTTTCATATAAATCTCTGAAATACATGATTTAGACGTAACTCACAGAAGAAGATTCCCTGTAATGAGTCAAATGGAGACACTGTGGACCCCATCTAGCCTATGATCCAGCAGTGTCTGTCTTTTTAAGAGTGCACAAAAGCGCGGTTGACCACAGTTTTGTGCACCTCTGAAAAGAAGAACGCCACTGAACAGAGACCAGAGGAAGTCCAGAGAAACTCTGCCGCCTTATTATAGTGAATGGATCCCTCGGGGATTTCATTTGAATCACGTCATTCAGAGATTTAGATGGCAACCCCAAAGTAAGTGCTCAACGTAGAGCGTAGAACAAGTGTGATAAATAATAATAAATGTTATGTAAAATGTTCCCAATAAAAGCTTCAGCTCAATCCACAAAAAAAGCAAGCCCTTACTCAGGTCTGTCATCTGTTAACAGAAATATAGGGGGCTTCAACATTACTGGTAGCACAAAGACTCTAGAAAAGCAAAATTGCACCTCTCCCCCAAAAGAAGTTCAGTGATTTCTGCGCTCCCAGATCCAAATTCCCCCTCCCTTTTGAGCCCTGCAGTGCCTAAACTGCTGTTAGCGCCCACATGTTTGGCATTCCTGTAGCAATGAGAGTTTGCTTAATTTACAGGGTCCATGTCTCCAGAAGCAAGAGCTAGGAAACAATGCATGTGCACTGCAATGTATGGGCACTACAAGGTGCGCGCACTACAATGGCAAATTTGCAATTTTCACTTGGCCACTGCTGCTTGTTTCTGGCAAACACATGGAGTCGAAATTAACACTGTACCTGTAGATAAATTCCCAGAAGGGTGTAATTTCCAAAATTGGCTCACTTGAGGGTGGATTCTGCTCTTAGGGGCTCTGTATATGGAGTCTGCAAACTATTCTACGATAATTTATTCTCCAAGAGTGAAATTGCACTATTTCTGTTACGAGTCATGCTGTGTGGCTAAGCAGTACAGTACAGCCACATATAGGGTATTGCAATGTTCAGCAGAAATTGTTTGATAAATTTTGGTGCTACTTTTTACCCATTTTCCTGTGTGGTAATGTAAAATCAGGGGCTAAAACAACATTTTTGTGGTAAAAATGAAATTATTTTTTCTTCACCGCCCAATGGTATAAAATTCTGTGGCACACTTGTGGTATCAATATAATCCCTTCACCCCTAGATGAGTTAACTGAGAGATTTATTTTGTAAAGTGAAGTCACTTATGGGGGGTTTGCTGTTTTGGCACCTCACAACATTTAGCAAAATGTGCACTACAACATGGTGCTCCTTCCCTTCTGAGCTTTGCACTGTGCCTCAAAAATAGTTTTCGACCACATATGAGGCACCGCCGTACTCAGGAGAAATTGCGTAACATATTTTGTGGTCTATTTTCTCCTACTATCCCTTTTGAAAATTGAAAAATTGAGGTCAAAGTAAAATTTTAGTGGAAAATTTTTTTCCATTGACTCAGTCCAAAGTTATGCAATTCTATGAATCGCTTGAGGGTTAAAAATGCTTGCTATCTGCTAGATTAATTCCTCAAGAGGTGTAGTTTTACAAAATGGGGTTATTTATGGGGGCTTCTGCTGTTTTGGCATTTGGCTTGTCAAATATGAAATGGCGTCCACAACCTTTTCCAGCCAAAATTGTGCTCCAGTGTTCAATTAGCGCTCCTTCCCTTCCAAGCCTTGCATTGTGGCCAAACAGTAATCTGGAGATATTGCACAACGAATGATACTGTTCATTTTCTCCTGTTATCATTAAAAAAATGCTAAATTTGGGGCTAAATGAACATTTTTTCGTCTAAAAAATTACAATGTTCATTTTTTTCTTCCATATTGGTTTAATTCCTGTGAAGTACCTAAAGGGTTAATAAACGTCTTGAATGTGTTTTTGAGCACTTTGAGGGGTGCGGTTTTTAAAATGTTGCCATTTTTACGTATTTTCTTTCATATAGACCCCTCAAAGTCACCTCAAACTTTGTGTAGTACCTTAAAATACGGGTTTGTCAATTTTATAGGAAAAATGAGAAATTCCTGATAAAGTTTAAACCCTTCTAACTACCTAGCAAACAAATATTCTTAAAAAATGATGCAGATGTAAAGTAGACGTATGGGAAATGTTATTTATAAATTATTTTCTACAGCATATAAAAATTGAAAGTAATAATAAACACAAAAATTTTGATGTAAGTTTACCAGTAACAAAGTATAACATGTCAAGAAAAAAACATCTGAGAATCACTGTGATATGTTGAAGCTTTCCAGAGCTATTTCCACATAAAGTGACACTGGTCAGAATACTAAAATTTGGCCTTTTCAGGAAAGTGAAAACAAGCTTTGCGGTGAAGGGGTTAAACATTGCATAAGTATTCCATATGTGTAGAAAAAGATATGGACCACACATCTAAACCTTATACAGTACAGACCAAAAGTTTGGACACACCTTCTCATTTAAAGATTTTTCTGTATTTTCATGACTATGAAAATTGTGCATTCACACTGAAGGCATCAAAACTATGAATTAACATGTGGAATTATATACTTAACAAAAAAGTGTGAAACAACTGAAATTATGTCTTATATTCTAGGTTCTTCAAAGTAGCCACCTTTTGCTTTGATGACTGCTTTGCACACTCTTAGCATTCTCTTGATGAGCTTCAAGAGGTAGTCACCAGGAATGGTCTTCCAACAATCTGGAAGGAGTTCCCAGAGATGCCTAGCACTTGTTGGCCCTTTTGCCTTCACTCTGTGGTCCAGCTCACCCTAAACCATCTTGATTGGGTTCAGCTCTGGTGACTGTGGAGGCCAGGTCATCTGGGGTAGCACCCCATAACGCTCCTTCTTGGTCAAATAGCCCTTACGCAGCCTGGAGGTGTGTTTGGGGTCATTGTCCTGTTGAAAAATAAATGATGGTCCAACTAAACGCAAACCGAATGGAATAGCATGCCGCGGCAAGATGCTGTGGTAGCCATGCTGGTTCAGTATGCCTTCAATTTTTAATAAATCCCCAACAGTGTCACCAGCAAAGCACCCCCACACCATCACACCTCCTCCTCCATGCTTCATGTGGGAACCAGGCATGCAGAGTCCATCCGTTCACCTTTTCTGCGTCGCACAAAGAAATGGTGGTTGGAACCAAAGATCTCAAATTTGGACTCATCAGACCAAAGCACAGATTTCCACTAGTCTAAAGTCCATTCCTTGTGTTCTTTAGCCCAAACAAGTCTCTTCTGCTTGATGCCTGTCCTTAGCAGTGGTTTCCTAGCAGCTATTTTACCATGAAGGCCTGCTTCACAAAGTCTCCTCCTAACAGTTGTTGTAGAGATGTGTCTGCTGCTAGAACTCTGTGTGGCATTGACCTGGTCTCTAATCTGAGCTGCTGTTAACCTGCGATTACTGAAGCTGGTGACTCGGATAAACTTATCCTCAGAAGCAGAGGTCTTCCTTTCCTGGGGCGGTCCTCATGTGAGTCAGTTTCTTTGTAGTTCTTGATGGTTTTTGCCACTGCCCTTGGGGACACTTTCGAAGTTTTCCCAATTTTTCGGACTGACTGACCTTCATTTCTTAAAGTAAGGAGGGACACTCATTTTTCTTTACTTAGCTGCTTTTTTCTTGCCATAATACAAATTCTAACAGTCTATTCAGTAGGACTATCAGCTGTGTATCCACCAGACTTCTGCACAACACAACTCATGGTCCCAACACCATTTATAAGGCAAGAAATCTGTTATGATCTGGTGGTTTAGGAGCAACATGGGACGAGCTCTGAAGGAAGTGGTACCTGTACTGACCGCAGTCCCTAAGCTCAACACAACACTAGAAGTAGCCGTGGGATGCTCCTAACACTCCCTAGGCACCTCGTCACAGCCTGAGAACTAACTACCCCTAAAGATAGAAACAGGAAAACTATCTTGCCTCAGAGAAAATCCCCAAAGGATAGATAGCCCCCCACAAGTAATGACTGTGAGTGGAGAGGGAAAAGACATACATAGAATGAAACCAGGATGAGCACAGGAGGCCAGTCTAGCTAGATAGATAGGACAGGATGGAATACTGTGCGGTCAATATAAAGCACTACAAAAAATCCACACAGAGTTTACAAAAATCTCCACACCTGACTAAAGGTGTGGAGGGTAAATCTGCTTCCCAGAGCTTCCAGCATCACAGAATTAATTCATACTGACAAGCTGGACAAACATAGAAAGCACAGAACGGATAAGTCCACAACCTGTGGACAGAAAAGAGCAAGCAAGGAATAAGCTTTGCTGAACTGGTCAGGATAACAGGGAAATCCAAAGAGATGTGAATCCAACCAGGAACCATTGACAAGTGGCACAAGCTGAAGGAAAGAGCCAGACTAAATAGCCGAGCAGAATAGACAATCAGTGGAAGCAGCTGCTGACAGCTAAATCCAAGGAGCAGCCATTCCACTTAAAACCACCGGAGGGAGCCCAAGAGCAGAACTCACAAAAGTGCCACTTACAACCACCGGAGGGAGCCCAAGAGCGGAATTCACAACAGTACCCCCCCCTTGAGGAGGGGTCACCGAACCCTCACCAGAGCCCCCAGGCCGATCAGGACGAGCCAAGTGAAAAGCACGAACCAAATCGGTGGCATGGACATCGGAGGCAACAACCCAAGAATTATCCTCCTGGCCACAACCCTTCCACTTGACAAGATACTGAAGCCTCCGCCTCGAAAAACGAGAATCGAAAATTTTCTCAACCTCATATTCCAACTCTTCCTCAACCAACACTGGGGCAGGAGGATCAACTGAGGGAACAACGGGCACCACATATCTCCGCAACAAAGATCTATGGAAAACATTATGAATGGCAAAAGAGGCTGGAAGAGCCAAACGAAAAGACACCGGATTAATAATTTCAGAAATTTTATAAGGACCAATAAGCCGAGGCTTAAACTTAGGGGAAGAAACCTTCATAGGAACATGACGAGAAGACAACCAAACCAAATCCCCCACACAAAGCTGGAGACCAACACACCGACGGCGGTTAGCAAAACGTTGAGCCCTTTCCTGAGACAACGTCAAATTGTCCACCACATGAGTCCAAATCTGCTGCAGCCTGTCCACCACAGAATCCAAACCAGGACAATCAGAAGGCTCAACCTGCCCAGAAGAAAAACGATGATGAAAACCAAAATTACAAAAGAAAGGTGAAACCAAAGTAGCCGAACTAGCCCGATTATTAAGGGCAAACTCGGCCAACGGCAAGAAAGCCACCCAATCATCCTGATCAGCAGACACAAAGCATCTCAAATAGGTCTCCAAGGTCTGATTAGTTCGCTCAGTTTGGCCGTTAGTCTGAGGATGAAACGCCGAAGAAAAAGACAAATCAATGCCCATCCTAGCACAAAAGGCCCGCCAAAACCTAGAGACAAACTGAGAACCTCTGTCAGACACAATATTCTCCGGAATGCCATGCAAACGAACCACATGCTGAAAAAACAATGGAACCAAATCTGAGGAGGAAGGCAACTTAGGCAAAGGTACCAGATGGACCATTTTAGAGAACCGGTCACAAACAACCCAGATAACAGACATCTTCTGGGAAACAGGAAGATCCGAAATAAAATCCATGGAAATATGCATCCAGGGCCTCTCAGGGACCGGCAAAGGCAAAAGCAACCCACTAGCACGGGAACAGCAAGGCTTGGCTCGGGCGCAAGTCCCACAGGACTGCACAAAAGCACGCACATCGCGCGACAAGGAAGGCCACCAAAAGGACCTAGCAACCAAATCTCTGGTACCAAAAATCCCAGGATGACCAGCCAACACTGAACAATGAACCTCAGAAATCACCTTACTTGTCCATCCATCAGGAACAAACAGCTTCCCCACTGGACAGCGGTCGGGCCTATCAGCCTGAAATTCCCGAAGCATCCGCCGCAAATCAGGGGAGATGGCAGAAAGAATCACCCCTTCCTTAAGAATGCCAACCGGCTCAAGGACTCCAGGAGAATCAGGCGAAAAACTCCTAGAGAGGGCATCAGCCTTAACATTCTCTGATCCCGGAAGATACGAGACCACAAAATCAAAACGGGAGAAAAACAGGGACCATCGAGCCTGTATAGCAGGGGTCCCCAACTCCAGTCCTCAAGGCCCACCAACAGGTCATGTTTTCAGGATTTCCTTTGCATTGCACAGGTGATGCAATTATTACCTGGGCAAGACTAAGGAAATCCTGAAAACATGACATGTTGGTGGGCCTTGAGGACTGGAGTTGGGGACCCCTGCTGTATAGGATTCAGCCGCTTGGCCGACTCGAGGTAAATCAGATTCTTATGATCAGTCAAGACCACAACGCAGTGCTTAGCTCCCTCAAGCCAATGTCGCCACTTCTCAAACGCCCACTTCATAGCCAACAACTCCCGATTGCCGACATCATAATTGCGTTCCGCAGGTGAAAACTTTCTGGAAAAAAATGCACACGGTTTCATCAAAGAACCATCAGAATCCCTCTGAGACAAAACGGCCCCTGCCCCAATCTCAGAAGCGTCAACCTCAACCTGAAAAGGAAGAGAAATATCCGGCTGACGCAACACAGCGGCAGAAGTAAATCGGCGTTTAAGCTCCCGAAAGGCCTCAACAGCAGCAGAGGACCAATTCGTCACATCAGCGCCTTTCTTCATCAAATCAGTAAGGGGCTTAACCACACTGGAAAAGTTGGCAATGAAACGGCGATAGAAATTAGCAAAGCCCAAAAATTTTTGAAGGCTCTTCACAGATGTGGGTTGAATCCAGTCATGAATAGCTTGGACCTTAACAGGATCCATTTCCATAGACGAGGGAGAAAAAATAAAACCCAAAAAAGAGACCTTCTGAACTCCGAATAGGCACTTAGACCCCTTCACAAATAAAGCATTATCACGAAGGATCTGGAACACCATCCTGACCTGCTTCACATGAGACTCCCAATCATCGGAAAAAATCAAAATATCATCCAAATATACAACCATGAATTTATCAAGATAATTGCGGAAAATATCATGCATAAAGGATTGGAACACAGATGGAGCATTAGAGTGCCCGAATGGCATCACAAGGTATTCAAAATGGCCTTCGGGCGTATTAAATGCAGTTTTCCATTCGTCACCCTGTTTAATACGAACAAGATTATATGCCCCTCGGAGGTCAATCTTAGTAAACCAACTAGCCCCCTTAATCTGAGCAAACAAATCAGAAAGCAAAGGCAAGGGGTATTGGAATTTGACCGTGATCTTATTAAGAAGACGATAATCTATACAGGGTCTCAAGGAGCCATCCTTCTTAGCAACAAAAAAGAAACCCGCTCCCAATGGTGACGAAGACGGCCGAATATGCCCTTTCTCCAAAGATTCCTTAACATAGCTCCGCATGGCGGCATGCTCTGGCACAGACAGATTGAAAAGTCGGCCCTTAGGGAACTTACAACCAGGAATGAAGTTAATAGCACAATCACAGTCCCTATGTGGAGGAAGGGAACTGGACTTGGGCTCAACAAATACATCCTGGAAATCCGACAAAAACTCAGGGACCTCAGGAGAGGGGGAAGAGGAAATTGACATCAAAGGAACGTCACTATGTACCCCTTGACAACCCCAACTAGTCACAGACATAGTTTTCCAATCCAGCACCGGATTATGTTCCTGTAACCATGGAAAACCCAGTACAACAACATCATGCAGGTTATGCAACACCAGAAAACGGCAATTTTCCTGATGTGCAGGAGCCATGTACATGGTCATCTGCGTCCAGTACTGAGGTTTATCCTTGGCCAATGGAGTAGCATCAATGCCCCTCAAAGGAATAGGGCTCTGCAAAGGCTGCAAGGAAAAACCACAGCACCTGGCGAATTCTAAGTCCATTAAGTTCAGGGCAGCGCCTGAATCCACAAATGCCATGACAGAAAAGGACGACAATGAGCAAATTAGGGTCACAGATAAAAGAAATTTAAGCTGTAAAGTACTAATGGTAACAGACCTAGCGACCCTCCTAGTACGTTTAGGGCAATCAGAAATAACATGAGCAGAATCACCACAGTAAAAACACAGCCTATTCTGACGTCTGAATTCCTGCCTGTTAGGACTACAGAGATGGGTACGAGAGTGGACCCTCTGGACCGTAGATGTCCCCCTCGTGGGCGAGCAGACCCGGTGTTAACCAACCCCTATACAGGGGCTGTTTAGGAGCAGGCCCAGAGGTTACCTTACCACGGTAGCGGATACCAGAAGGGACGGCTCAAGTAAAGGGAAGGCTGAAGAGTAGACAAAACTGAGGACCGGAATCAGCAGCGGAAAATCCAGAGGCAGAAGACACGGGAACGGAAGGCAGGAATCGGCAGAGGAGAACCAGGGACGGAGAGGGAACTGAAACAAAGTAACGGAAAACAAACACAGTAAATAGTAGCGCCGGAGCGCAGAGCAAGTACAGAGACACAGCGAACGGCCAGAGACTAAGCAAACACTAAAGATATTCAGGCACCTCCTAGCAGAGGAGGTGGCCTGAAATAGCGTGCTCTCCATGGTGATTGGCTGCAGATGCACCACACCCGGTGCTAGGTGATCCGGAGCTGTGAGGCTGTATCTAATGCTGAAGCCTGTGCGCCTGCGCAGGAGCGCCGGAAGTAGGGGCACAGGAGCGAGCGATGCCGGAAGAAGATGGCGCCGCCCGAGAGGAGGAGAGGACAATGCGCCGAGCGCTGAAAGAAGAGCGCGCGAGGGGGGCGGAGGCGGCACGCTGAGGACCAGGAACAGAGCGGTGAGCAGCCGCTGTAACACTGCCGTTCTGTTCTAGTCAAAATCCTATCACATTGCATAGGTTCAGGACTCTGCTTAGAGGACACTGCCATATGGTGCATAGCTTTGCGCTCGTGCAAACGCCGATCAATCTAAATGGCTAGATACATAGATTCGCTCAAACCAGTAGGCGTAGGGAAGCCCACCATAACATCTTTAAGGGCTTCAGAAAGACCTTTTCTGAAAATAGCAGCCAGAGCATCCTCATTCCATTTAGTGAGCACAAACCATTTCCTAAATTTCTGGCAGTATAATTCTGCCGCTTCCTGACCTTGACACAAGGCCAACAGGGTTTTTTCTGCATGATCCACAGAATTAGGTTCGTCATACAATAATCCGAGCGCTTGAAAAAATGCGTCTACATTCAGCAATGCCGGATCCCCTGATTCAAGGGAGAATGCCCAGTCCTGAGGGTCGCCACGCAGCAAGGATATGATG